>NC_081410.1:216600414-216865414 GCF_030272615.1 Cryptomeria japonica | reverse complement strand
GATGCTAGTGCAATTTCTCCTATCTCCCATATTGGTGCACCTTTTATCACCCCCCTAGCTATGGGTGGGTATAGTGCTGCTATTGATGGTGGTTCGAATAGTGCTTTTGCAGGTGTGGGGCCCCCTCCTAGGCCTTTTTCTACTAGTGGTGGGCAAATCTTTTCTCATGTTTCCAGATCTATTGTTTCTCTTCCTCCCAATGAAAATTGTCATCCTCTTCCTTGTGCCAAGACCTCCCCTATTATGGTTTGTGGTAGAAAATATTGGCTTCTACCAACGTTGTCGGTTGGTGTGTAGATTTGTAGGGTTCTAGCCTTCCCTCTCAAATCTACATCATGGGGTGAGTGATTCTTGGAAGCCTCTGTTTGTTGGTATAATTAATCTTTACCCTTGTTGTAAGGGTCTTTTTATTGCTTCCTTTTCTTCCTCTGATTATTGTGACTTGGTGCTAAGGAAGTTGTGGGCTTGGGGAGTTAACTCTCTCTCGATCAAACCATAAACAACTTCTTTTAACCCTCTTACTAAACAACTCAATGCACATCCAGTGTGGGTTCATCTTCCCAATCTTCCTCTTCATATTTGGGAGCATTCTTGTTATGAGGTCATTGTCAATTCTATCAGATGCTTATTGAAGGTGGATAATACAACATCATTCATGGTTCATTCTACTTTTGCTTAGATTCTAATTGATATTGGCATCTCTATGCCTCTCACTAAGGATGTGGTTCTTATTGCTGGGGATAAATCATGCACTCAATTGTTGGATTATGAGGGTATCGCCTGTCATTGTCATAGATGATTTTCAACTAGACACTTAGCTACGAATTGTTTCCTTTCATGTTGTAAAGGTACTACTACTTGTTGAAAAGATGCAAATGTTTTTCATTTGACTGTCGATGTTTACGATTATGATGACTCCTCCCAAGATGAGGTTGTTCCTCTTACTACTCTTGTGGCCTCTTCTACTCCCTTGAATCCTACTCATACTAGTGTGGCCTCCTCTATCCCTAAGGTTTTCAATAGTATTCTCTGGGTGTTGATAGAAACTCTAAGGGGGTTCCCTCCCCTTGATCTCACTTGTAATGATGTTCCTAATAGTAGTATTGCTTGGATTGTTGGTTTTCATAGGCGAAAAGGTAATTCTTTCCCCCCAACTCTTTCGAGTGGAGTTGTGGGTGATTCTTCCCACTCTTGAGTTAGGATCCTATCTTTCTACTAATGTGTTGTTGATGGTTTTTTTGGCCTTTGATTTTTTAACAATGGTCGTTCGAATTTCTATTAATGGCTCATTCAACTTGAGTTTGTATAGGGTCAACACCCTTGTTTTGTTGACTTTCCTTTTATGCTACCTATGGGCTATTTGTATTTAGGGTCAACGCCCTTATTTTGGTGCTTTTAATATAAAAAACAATAAGATTACATCCTTTAAGATCTAAATGAAGTTACCTTTGAAACATTTGAGTGAAGGTAGAAACTTTATTCAAAGATCCCTTCCATAAATGATTTTCATGATGAAACATTAAAAAATGAAAAAAAGTGTCTTTCTTTAAACTAGACCTACATTTAAAGGGACCATACAAAATTTAACAATTAAAAATATTTATTCAAAGATGGTTAATAATTTTTGATAACCTAGAATAATTTTTCAGCAAGCTACAATTGTAACACATTATTGTGGGATTACTCATTAGTTAGAAATAAGCTTGTATAGTGATATTTTATATTCATGTGTTTTTTCATTCTCGTGTCTTTCAAAATATTTTATTTTTCTTTGTTTGACATGCTTTTGGATCTTGTTGCATTATAAATTGTTTAGAAGATTTAAGAAGTCTTTGTAATTTCAAATCTAATATTTTTATAATAATTAGAAATTATTTTTAAATTAATATGCCTCACTTTTTTTTTTAACTTCTCTTCAATTAATTGAAAATGAAGATTTCATTAGCTTAAGATTCTTAAATTATATTTTCACGATCACCCCATGTATCAATATCTACTCATATTCATTTTTATTTATAATGTTTTCACAAAAATTATATTCATCTAAAAATGTTACAAATTCATGTTTCAATGTTTTCACACACACACACACACATATATGTATGTATATATACATACATATATATATATATACATACATACATATATATATGTATATATATATATACATATATATACATACATACATATATATATATATATATATATGTATATATATATATACATACATACATATATATATATATACACACACATACATATATGTATGTATATATATATATGTATGTATATATGTATATATACATATACATATATATGTGTATATATGTATATATACATATATGTATATATACATGTATATACATGTATGTATATATACATGTATATACATGTATATATACATGTATATACATACATGTATATATACATGTATATACATGTATATATACATACATGTATATATATGTATATACATGTATATACATGTATATACATGTATATACATGTATATATACATATATATACATATATATACATGTATATACATATATATACATATATGTATATACATATATGTACATATATGTGTATATATATATATATATATATATATTTATGATGGACTTGAAAAACACTGAGAGGGGGGGGTGAATCAGTGTCACCAAAACTAAAACTACTTCAAACACTAACCGATAGATGAACTTAAAAAAATTAAACACAATGCATGCAATCCAAAATGATATAACAACATCCACAATAAGTAAAACATCCACCATAACACAAGTGTTTGTACGTGGAAAACCCAAATAGGTAAAAACCACGGTGAGATGGAACTCACAAGTTAACTATCTGCAGTAATAGATAACTGACCGGTTAAGGTCTACAAAGTGCTCTACTAAGAGTGAATCTTGTTAGAGATCCCAAAGCTTGATTAAAAGCTATACCCTGTAAAAGGTAGTACCCTGTTAGGAGTAACCTCAGTAGAGGATTTCTAAATCCAAACTAATGGATCACCTTGTTAGAGGATTTAAACAACAAATCTTGTTAGAGCTTACCTGGTTAGGGGATTTTAATTCTGTTGTATTTGTTAGAAGACAACAGGATTTGTTTGATTTCTTTGAGTAGCACAATACTTGCTTGATCAGATCTTTTTAAGCCTATTCAACATTGGTTCTCAACAAACTCTACAACTTAACTCTTTTGTCTTTGCACATAACATATCACTTTCGCTCTTACAAAATAATTCATTGTGATGTCAATATAAAGACATTTAGATTTCATGTCGGTCTCAAGAAATCAAAACACAATTTCCTAGGTGCAGTGTATCTGGTCAAGTGATCATAACTCATCACAAAACTATCACCAAAACTTGTCGGTGGTGATAACTCATCACACAATCTACGAATACCAGTTAGAGTTAAACTTCTTGTCCTTGATTCTTCTGAGATAGTATCCGCTAGATCTTCATGTTGACGCTGAGACATGTATAACCAAGTGGTTATCTCCATGCATATACCGGTTAGAAATAAACCTCTAGAATACCGGTTGTAGTATAAACAACTTGAAGTCATACCAGTAGACAATATAAACATATGTGTGTGTATGTGTTTCATCACTGACAACATATGATAAATTCATTACAATCATCGTCAAGCCAACAATCTCCCCCTTTGGCATTGATGGCAACACTTCGAAAATTTTACAACAATACCGCTAAGTTGTGCTTACAAAAAAAATGTATACACATACACACATGCTCCCCCTTACTAGATACATCCTATAAAATTTTCAAAAACACACATACATATTTCTACTCCCCCTTTGACAACAATGCCAAATTGAAAAAGCAATATATATATATATATATATATATATATATATATATATATATATATATATATATATATATATATATATATATATATATATATATACACATATATATATATACATATATATGTGTATATATATATATATATATATATATATATATATGTATATCTATATATATATATACATATATATATGTATATATATATATATAATTTGTATCAAAGTGTTTAGCATATACATCAATTTGAAAAACTGAATCAAGATTCATGGATTAACAATCCTCAGAAAAATTGCACTAAAACTCCTTTGCAACTAAGATAAAGCATGCTCCCATGTTTCCAACAAATTCTCAGTGAACTCAAGTGTAGACATGATCTGATTATGAAATTCCTCCATGGAATCTAGTGAACAGGTTTCTAGGGTAGCTAAAATAGCTTATGCATGCGTGTAGGCTCTATGTAGGATGTCCACTTGTGTTGTGGGTTGACTCTTCAATTATTTTAGTGACCAAAGTCTTTTGAATTTCTCAAGATCATAAGTGTCTAACCTATTGTGCAAATCATCCACAGATTTGCTAAAAGCAAAAATAGAGTCTTGAAGTGGCATATATGCATTGCATTGCATATCTTTTCTATCTCTTGCTCAGTTTCAGTATGCTTGCTATTGATATCAGTAAAAAAAAAATGAAATATTAGAAGTAGATGCAAGACACTTCGCGCCTGTTTCAATATCCTGCCTTAGTAAATCTTTATTAAGTGATAGAGCCAATTTCCCAGTATCAATCTCCTTCATAAGTTGTTCACCTCACTTCTTCCTATAACTCTTATCAACATATGTTTGGGCTGCTTCTTCAAGTGATGTAATTTGGTTAGATGCATCAGCAACTAATTGACCAAGTTTACTAATGGGTGTTGTCAGGTGCCCTGTAGCAGTTTCTGGTAGCATATTTGTTACAATATCTACTTCTTTCTGAATGGTTTCTACTTCTATCCTTTGTTCCTTAAGTCTTTTCTTGTGTGCTCTAGATTGCATGACATTTGCAATCTTCATCATTTCAGATGCACTCATATTATCAAAATGTATAGGCCCTGAAATTCCTAATGAGTCATCTTCATCTTCATCATTCTGTTGTAAGACTAATGACTTTTCCGGTTAAGAAGATGTTACCTTAATAATTGCTTTCCCTTGTTCTTTCTTTGTTTCCTGCTCAGATGACTGAGTACCAATGTTTGTATCAGATTCCTTCTGAATATCCTGTGAAACCAGTGGGGATTGGGGTTTCTCATGTTGGTCTTTTTCTGGTGGAATATCCACTCCTTGTTGAGTTGTCGGTTCCTCAACTGAAGTAACCTATAAGACAGTGATCATAGGTGGCTGCATATCGAGTGTAATGATGTCTTCAGATAGATCAATTGTGTCTTGATTATCATCAGTATCATGGATAAGAGTGTCATCCTTGTCCTTGACAAGATAGACAACATCAGCTTGCACATCTTTATCCATTTTAGGTATATCATCATCATCTTGTTCATCCTGAGAAGAACGTATGATCTCTTCCATCCGTTGGATGCTACAGGCTATTTGATGAGTTTCAGTCTCAATAATTTGCTTCTTTCCACTAAGTAGCTTCAATCTTCTTGCTTTGAAAGCAAATTGAATTTTGTACTGATCAACTAAAGCACTTATTTCATCCTTGAATAATTTAGGAAAATATTGCACAAATATCTCATCTATAATTTATTTTTCCTTCTTTACAGCTTCCTCCCATTTATTCAAAAGAATAGTGTACAAAGAATTAGAGATGTATTTTTCAAGATCATGAGGTAATCTACTATAATGACACAAATGATTGATTGCCTATTGAATGATTTTCTCCTTCTCATCTTCAGTGAAGGAATCAAAATATTCTTTGACATTGTCAAATTTGTTTCTCCCTAATGTCTTCAATGTTCTTTCAAAGTGGGTTTCAGGCTTGTAAGTTGAAATATCAATAGGCACAGTTGCCTTTGGCACATTTTTCATTGACTTTGCTACTCTATCGGTAGCTTTTATCTTCTTAGGTTCTTCTTCAGTGTCACTTCCTTCAGATTCTTCTTGAAGAATTAACTTCTGACCTCTTTTCTTTGTCTCCTTTTTCATATACACCTTAGGTTCCAGTTCTTTTTTGTTTTGGACACTCTGTGTCATTCTAGTACTTTTCATCACCGGAGGTGCATCCTCCACTTTTTTTTCTTACCTTTACCACTTATGGTCAGAGCAATATTTGTTCCAGCTTGTGCAATCTGTTCTTTCATTGAACTCAATTTTGCCCTCTTTTTATCTACTGGAGATGCCAATAGGTTATTGGCATAGCTAATCAATAAGTCATAGTTAACCTCATAACTCATATCTGCCATTTCTTCCTCTCTAGGCTCAATTACCTCCATTAAACGAAAATCGGTGGTAACTATAAAAACAATGTCTTTGGTAAAATGTTTTACCACATCCTTAGGCAATCTTACTCTCATGTTCATCTTCTTCTGAAATTCATTGAAATATTTGTTCATAGCGGCAGAGAAAGTATTCCTTACAACCTTGATGTTATTCTTGATCTGGGTGGATACCGGTAGATCCTTAGACCATTCAAGATCTTCGATTCCTGGTAGGAAATTCTAAAAAATAAAAGAATAGCCCGATCAATAACTATCCATATTTAAACTTTAGGTTGTTGTCCTTCTTGATAGATTGTAGATTTAAAAACAATTGGCTCCTTATGGCCTCACAAGGGTCATAATCTGCATTTTCAGCTATCATCCCGTAAGCAGTGTGCACTACTGCTGATGGAACACTATTCATTCTACTAGAGTAGAATACCCGGTAGCCTATGACCATAGCTGCTAATTTTACTGTTGGGTCTTTGATATTATTAACAGAGAAGGAACGACCATCAAATGTTGAACCAGTTAGGGTATTTACTATATCTTTTAAAATGCATCTCAACTGAGGTACTTCACCAGTTGAGTGAAAACTAGTTACGACCTGAATGGCTTCCTTGGTTATGAAATGAGTCTTCTCTAAGTATGTTCTCCCCATGAACTCTATTCAAGATAATTCAGATATGCTCTTCTTCAAAATCTTCAAGGAAGTAAGCCGCATTATGAAAACCTTTCTCAAAAACCCTAATATACTATGTTTGAATTTTCTTGTTTTCATCACAAAGTGATTTCAACTAGGAATATATTGACAGTGACCCTAAATCCTGAATTTTGCAGCCAATGTAGCTGGACAAATCTCCTTTTACTACAACACCACTAGGAACTTGTGACAAAGCATTATAAGACACAATCTTTTCTACTTTTACAACTTCCATAGGTTCTGACGTGATCATCAATTTCCCTACTGACTTAGAAGATGATGCCATTCCAGATAAACTAGATTATGAAGCAAGATTATCAATAAATACCTTATTTCACATGTTGCCTCATTTACCGGTTGAATGCCCAAGTGCACACCAATTTTGTCTTCTCCAACCTTCAAATCAGCTTGATTACTCAATTCTCAATGTAACTTCGACTGAAATCAGCTAATAATCTTTACTTAGCTCTGCAAATGCTCAAAAGTTCCTTCTCGAAAGCGTTAGGGTAAAAATAACAAAGAGAAAAATTGCTTTTATTCTTTTTACCAATTGCAATAAATGCTCTCATGTTAGGATTACTAACCCTAATTACACTTCTCAAGGAAAACCTGGTTTGATAACTAAATGACAAAAAGTTATCAGAATTTCATGCTTTGAAATTCTCTTACCACATATTCACTTCAAGGGGTCTGGAGGTGGATTTACCGTTATGCTCCCCTTAGCCATATGAAAAGGCTTAATTCACCAATGTAGGATTCTCTTCACTGGGTGAAGGAATAGCTTGCTCTCCAGGTGAATCATCACTCTTCTTCTTCCAAGTTCGATTCATTTCTTCTCTTGTTTCTTCAATATTGATATTTTTCTTGCCTTTCTGATCTTCAAAAGGGTTGACTGGTTTGCTCTTCCTGGATCTACAAAATTTTGCCATATGTCCCGGTTTATGACAATGATAGCAAGCCATACCAGTTGATCTCCAAGGTCCTCCATTACCTCTCCCAGTTCTTCTTCTACAATTCATAGCCACATGACCAAAGTTGTTACAGATGGTGCATATGACATTTGTTACCTTTTCCATCTCAAATGGACTAAACCGGTTGCTGAAGGGTCTTTCCCAGTTCATGTTGACCTAGTTGTCAAAATTTCTCATCCAGTTGCCTTTTGGTCTTGGATGCATGTGCGGTACAGGATTATTTGCTCCATATCTGCACTCAACTGATCTATGTCCATACATTCTACATGTGAAGCAATGACCTTCAAATTTCTTGGACACATACCTAGCATTAGTATTGTAGCTTGCATTTTTGTTAGGTTGTCTCTACAAACATTTGCAATGTGACCAGGTTTATGGAAAACAAAACAAATAGGTTTAAAACCCTTCTTACTAGTGGGATTTTTCGCCTTATGAGTGTTGCTCTTTGTACCAGATGATTCTCATTTCTCAGATGTGTTAAATCCAAGTCCACAGGTATCACCTTTCATCCTTTGTGATTGGATTTGTTCATCTAGCAAGGTAGAACTCTTTTTGAACTTTTCCAGTTTCTCATTAGCTTCGGTGAGCTGTGTGGTGAGATCTTCATTATGTTTTGACTAGCTCTCTCTCAGAGATGATGTTAGTTCAAGATCTAGCTATAGGTTCCCTTTTTCTTCTCTTTCTGCAACCAAATGCTCATGCATAGTGATATTTTCTTGCTTTATCTTGGCAATCTCATGATCTCTTTCCTTGATAAGATCTTCAACTGTTCTTTTGGCTTCCAGTTCCCGACTCATGCAGATAGTTAAACTTTCTAATTCTCTCCTCAGATTTAGTTTCTCACCATTTAACTTTTCAAATTCCTCAGCTAAAGCATCAATATTGGCCTCATCTGAAGAACTGTTATCAGATATTTCCAACAATTGTTCAGTTAGCGATCTCATTTTGACTTGTGAAGCTTTCACTTTGACCCTAAGGTTTTCAAGTTCACTTCTACTAGCTTCAAGCTCTCTATCCATCTCAAAGTAACTCATGTCCCCCATGGTGGTTTCAAGGCTCCCTTCTAAGTGATTAGGCTTTAAAGAAGTAAGTCTCTAATACCAATTGATGAACTTGAAGAGCACTGAGAGGGGGGGTGAATCAGTGTCACCAAAAATAAAACTACTTCAAACACTAACCGGTAGATGAACTTAACAAAACTTTTAAACACAATGCAGGAAATCCAAAATGATATAACAACACCCACAATAAGTAAAAAATCCACCATAACACAAGTGTTTGTACATGGAAAACCCAAATAGGTAAAAACCATGGTGAGATGGAACTCACAAGTTAACTATCTGCAGTAATAGATAACTGACCGGTTAAGGTCTACAAAGTGCTCTGCTAGGAACAAATCTTGTTAGAGATCCCAAAGCTTGATTAAAAGGTCTACCCTGTAAAAGGTAGTACCCTGTTAGGAGTAACCTTAGTAGAGGATTTCTGAATCCAAACTAATGGATCACCTTATTAGAGGATTTGAAAAATGAATCTTGTTAGAGCTTACCCGGTTAGGGGATTTTAATTGTGCTATAATTGTTAGAAGACAACAAGATTTGTTTGATCTGTTTGAGTAGCACAATACTTGCTTGATCAGATCCTTTTAAGCGTATTCAACACTAATTCTCAACATACTCTGCAACTTAACTCTTTTGTCTTTGCACATAACATATCACTTTTGCTCTTACAAAATAATTCATTGTGATGTCAATATAAAGACATTTAGATTTCATGTCGGTCTCAAGAAATCATAACACAATTTCCTAGGTGCAGTGTATTTGGTCAAGTGATCATAACTCATCACAAAAATATCACCAAAACTTGTCGGTGGTGATAACTCATCACACAATCTACGAATACCGGTTGGAACACTTAATACTGGTTAGAGTTAAACTGCTTGTCCTTGATACTTCTGAGATAGTCTCTATTGGATCTTCATGTTGATGTTGAGACATGTATAACCAAGTGGTTATCTCCATGCATATATCGGTTGTCACCAAATATCGGTTATAAATAAACCTCTAGTATATCGGTTGTGGTATAAACAACTTGAAGTCATACCGGTAGACAATATAAACATATGTGTGTGTATGTGTTTCATCAATGACAACATATGATGAATTCATTACAATCATCATCAAGCCAACAATATATATATTATTTTGATTTTTTTAATATTAAAATTAAAAAAAGACTAGTACAATTAATTTCTCTACAAACCTAAATAATAATCAATGATTAATCAATGCATTACTCTTTTTAATCACCATGTTATTATTTTAATAATAATACACTCAAAATTGAATTCAATGACAAGGAAATTACCATGTGTATAGCAAGTCAAGATGGTATTTGTTGAGGTTACACAATTCACATTTCAAAAGTGTACATTATTTGGATAGTGTTTATCTTACTCATTCTAAGTTCCTTGTGTATTTTCTTGTAAGAAGTAGTCACATGTTTGTCAAATTTTTTCATATATTAGGTCTAATATGTTGCCAGTAGAGCTTGATTATCTTCTTGTTTATTTCATTCAGTCTTGAGTTTATAGTTCTTGATGGGGGTGTAAGAGAGGCTTGCCCCCAAACATTTCTCACCCGGGGGTCTATGGGAAAAATATATGAATTATTCATTATTAGGGAACATAATTATAGTATAAACTATGGATTTTTTTTTGCTCTATAAAGAAACCCTCTTGCTTTGTATTATGACCATGTATTGTGAGAAAGTATGTGACTAAGAGAAGGTTACAATGGATGTGTAATAAGTTTTATCCCTTTATTTTGTTGGATGGAATAAAGGAAGGACTTGTTGTTTCTATGTTGAGATAGCTTGTATTGGGTGAACCATGTACGTTTATGTCTCTCATAATTTCTTTGTGTTGTATTTTTATATTTTTGCATTCATTTTTATTCTTTTATTTCTCTACAATCCTATTCCTACACTTTTAAAATATATGAATTAATAATAAATTGAACATTTGTATTTATAATTTAAAATTGTGTGTACATTGATACAAAATTTCATGTCATGGCAAATCTATTTGATAGATCAACCCCTGCTTCAATTTAAAAATATATTTAAAAACTCAATGAGAAACCATGATATAAAATCCCTAAGACATTCAAATGAAGGTTCCTACAAAGGAAATTATCTTTTTAACCTTTGAATGAATGTATGAACTTCATTTTAAGATCCCTTCCATGAAATATTTCGAAACTAAAACATTAAAAAAAGTATAAAGTGGGATTCCATCAAAATTCATATCTATTTGAAGGGCATGCAATATTTAACTATTAAAATATCTTTATTCAAAGATATTTTATATTTTTTTACGATTTGAAATTATTTTTCTAATTGTAACACACTATTGTGATATCACCACCCATTAAAATAGACATGTAATGATAATTTTGTATTCATGTATTTTTTTATTATTGTTTCTTTCAAAATATCTTTTCCTTTTAACTCTCTTTGATCTTATGGTATTTTGAATATCTAAAATATTTAAGAATTTTTTGTAACTAAGAACCTGATATCTACTTAAAAAAAAATTTATTTGTAATATTTATTTTTAAAAAGTGCATAGAAAAATATTGCAAATCCATGCTCCAATGTTTCTACACAACATTGAAAATGAATATACAGGGATAGTTTTATAATCTATAAGATATTCAAATTTAACAAATTATAAATATATTTGGTTTTATTATTTTGATATTTGTTTTCTCTAGAATAGCCAATGATTAATCAATGCAATACAATTTTCAATCACCATGCTCTTATTTTAGAAAGAATGTAGATTTAAAAAGGAATGTGTTTATGGGCTCAAGGCATGTTTATAAATATACATTTTCTCAAAATAAAATTCAATGGGAAAGTATCATGTATATAGCAAGTTAAGATGACAATTTCTTTTAGTTAGATAATTTGAATATGAAGAGTGTGCATCATTTAGATAGTGTCTATCTTACTCATTCCAAATTCTGTATATTTTCTTGAAAGAAGTAGTCATATGTTTTGTCAAATTTAATCATAGATTAGGTCTAGTACATGGATCCAATATGTGCATTGAGCATTTATAATTACATGTGAACATTATGAAATTATTATTCCAAGTGTGCAGTTTCTCTTTTATAAATAACAGTTGCTTAATTTAATGTTGATTGCAGTACCCATCTAGGCAATCATTAAAACTGGTGCATTAATAATGTGGTTTTTATTTTGAACTTTTAAAATTTTTAGTGGTATTGGTTATTATATATACATTAGTTGTTGTAAATGGTTCAATTATTGTTCTCTTTCTTATAGGCATTAGAAAATTGAATATTTTAGAATGTATTTTCTCTCTCTTTTTGTATGCTACTCCTTTTGTAGTTCTACAAGATCATTTGGAACAAAATTGGTGATGTATTCATCATATATATATATACATGAACATGTTAACTCATATCAAAGCATGGTCATGCCAATTTCATTGATTTTTAAATTTTGTAAAAAAAAATAATATATATATATATATATATATATATATCCCAATATTGTATAATATTAATCAATGCAATACAATTTTGAATCACCATGTTCTTGTTTTAGAAATAATGTACATTTAAAAATGAATATGTATTTATAGGTTCTAGACATGTTTATCAATATACATCTTCTCAAAATTGAATTCAATGGCAAGGAAAGTATCATGTATATAGCAAGCTAAGATGACATTTGTTTGTGGTTTGATAATTTAAATTTGAAAGTGTACATAATTTAGATAGTGTCTATATTACTCAATCCAATTTCTTTGTGTATTCTCTTGAAAGAAGTAGTCATATGTTTTGTCAAATTTAATTATATATTAGATCTTATACATTGATAAAATATATGCATTGTACATTTATAATTACATGCGATCATTATGAAATTTATTTATAAAATTATTGTTCAAAATGTGTAGTTTCTCTTTCATAATTAGTGGATGGTTAGTAGGCAATCATTAAAATTAGTGCATTGATAATGTGGTTTTATTTTTTACTTTTAAACATTTCAGCGGAATTGGTTACTATATATGTATTAGTTGTAAATGGTTCAATTATTGTTCTCTTTCTCATACAAGACACTAGAAAATTGAATATACAATGTATTTTTTAATATCCTTTTTTCTAATTTTGTGCACGTTACTACTTTTGTAGTTTTGCAAGATCATTTGGAAGAAAGTTTGTGTTACAACTAATATGTATAACTACGATGTTGATAATTTCACTAGAACCATATACATATAAAAGAACACGTGTAACTTATATCAAAACATGGTCATGCCAATTTCATCAATTTTTAAATGTTGTAACAAAAAAATGAATTTATATGTCCCAATATTTTATGATTTTTAATATTATTTTTTTTGGAAGTTCATTTGATGCATTTAGTAGGAAATGCAAGTAACTATGTCTTTTATCAAAGGATAGTTAAGTGTACAATTTTCTATTGTTTATGTGATGCTTTATTTTTATTTGTATATTACTTATTTTGTAATGCCCCGCCAGGAAACCTCAAAGGGATTAAACTAAAACACTTGAAAAGAGTAATTTTTTTTTTTTTAACTTTAATAAGTTAAATGATGCATTAAGTTAACATTACATTTAAATTACACAATGGAAGACTTAACTTAACTCCTAAAGGGTTTCCCAACATGGTTTACATGATTTAAACTAAACATTACTTAACGTTAATTAATCCAATTAAGATGATTTAAACACGGACACACAATTACACTGAACAAGGATTAATTCATTCAGTAGTATGAGACATCATTAACATGTCTATGTTACATTTAAATTACACAGCGAAAGACTTAACTTAACTCCTAAAGGGTTTCCCAACATGGTTTACATGATTTGAACTAAACATTGCTTAACTTTAATTAATCCAATTAAGATTATTTAAACATAGAGACAGAATTACACTAAACAATGATTAATTCATTCAATAGTATGAGATATCATTAACATGTCTAAGTTCCATTCGTGATGATTCTTTTCATTACATTTCATCAGAGATACTAATAAAATATATACATCTAACCATTTAATTTTCATCCATACATATCTTTTGCATCACATTATTGAAATAATATTAGATTGCACTAAATCACTAAGTCTCATAAGATCACATAATGTTTACATTACAATTAAATCTTGCCATGAAGGCATACATAACAAATAAATCTACTGACCATATAAGGTCCAAGATATGCAAAGAATGATCCAAGATGACAAATAGGATCCAACTGGAAATACAAGATGCTCAAATCCAAGAGCAACTGGAACACCTAGGAAGCCAACTCCCGCAAGAAGCAACAAAAATACCCGATGGAAAGTGGCATTACCACCCCACCATGCTAGGAGATAGAAATAAGACCCACTATCAACCTACAAGGTATGCACACATGGTCCAAACATGACATCAGGAAACTCACATAAAGCATATACTCACAAAACATGACTCCACAACAAAACTCCAAGTGACACCAACAAGGCTACACACTAGTGACCATAAGGGAAGAGTGTCATCACATAGCTTGGTATGGTTATCCTGGCAGGCCTCCATAGGTCCTGAAACCCATCTTGGGTTATCTTGGTAACCACTCCTGAACCATCGACCCCATCCAAGTCTCATGTGGACCGAAACAATACTTTCATGAGGACAAGGTTGTTGGTTTTCCATTCCAGGCCTTCCCAATGCATCCTGAGTCTATACTAGCACTCAACCATGAGCGGAGTACACTTATCTTATTTAATGTTTTAGCTACCCATCCCCCTAATATATGATTAGGTTATCACTTAATTAACCAACTTTCGAGGGGTTATCCTGCTAACCTCTTTGGGCACAACCCCCACTCAAAATCCACTCTTCCTTACGACACTAAACAAAATTCCCAAAAGAACTCCAAAGACAAGTACCAAAACAAAGTTACACAAAGGAGTTCAAAACCACTGAGAAACACTTGGTCATACAAGCCCTTGCACATAGATTAAGTCAACTAGCCAAACAGAGTCTACTCACGAGACATTCCCAAATGAAAAGACAACACGAAAAAGTCTAATTCCATTCAACACTAAGGACTTGCAGTATAACTTAAATATGAAGACAATCAAAATGAAACAAACACCTTCGCTAATTTAGAATAAACAATTTAGTTTTCTTTCCTAAGCCACAATTGACCAAGTTTTCTAACTTTTCTATGTTTCCAAAATACATCATTTATTAATAATCATCTCCAAAATACAATTAAAATATTCAACTCAATATTAGCTTTATCCATTTCAAATTTAAATAAAACATCTTAATCACCATTGAATCATAAACATTATATATATATTAAATAAAGCATTATATAATAATTTTGATATTTTTTATCAAACTAAAATTACCCCCTTTTTTTCATTTTTTAAAAATATTTTTTCCATCATCTAAAAAATTATTTCCAACATTTAAAAAATGTATATATATATATTTTTTAAAAAAACATCATCGTATTTTCTACCACACAACCCCTTTTAAAGGGGAAGGCATGGGCACGTGAGGCCACGACGTGGTCTCCCACAACCCATGGATGTGGGTGGCCATGACGTGGTTCCATAGCCATGGCCCCCTCCCCATAGAATGGGGAAGCCACGACTCCCCACCCATGGGGTCATGGTGCCTACGACACCCCCCCTGCCATAATTAATATATATATATTTTTAATTTTTTTAAAACCAAACCCAGCCAAATGCAAACCAGAAATATATAAAATGAAAACCCAACAACATTAATTTTTTTTAAAACAGGGTTTTGATAAACAAATACAGGGTATGTAATTTATTTATTTTTCTCACAAATTCTTCTCACACTTTTTTTTTCCTTTCAACACCAAAAAATTTAAAACACAACCAATTCCCAAGCTTTCCCAAAATGAGAAAATTTTGCCAGCATAATGTTGAACACAAGATGCCACTGAGAGGGGTGGGGGGGGGGGGGTGTGAATCAGTGGTTTCCAAAATTTTCCCTTTTCTATTCTATGTGTGTGTACTGGTTAACAGATCTAACATAAAGAAAATATACCAGTTAGATGGGAGGATGGCATAAATGCAACCACACATATAAAGGACATCACATAACACCACATGTATGAGGAAAATCCAAGATGGGAAAAGCCTCGGTGAGAAATGCAGCTAGAGTCTACTGCTCCAATCCAGCCTCACAATGAAACACTCAGTTACAACATTTAGGGAACCAACCCAAGGAGTACCACTCCTGCTTTAGGGCACCAACCCAAGGAGCACCAACCCCTGCACCAAGCTCCAGCTCAGTGATTACAACATCATATATTGAAACTAAAGTAATATCCTTGTTACAAATGAACTTTGTAACTCTTATGCATGTCTCTCCATTGGTTCACCTCTATAAAAATCTCAGTCGATTCTCTACTCACCTTCTCTCTGTTGCAACCTTACTGATTCATCATATTCTACTTCTTTGCCGGTACACTGCTCTCTTCTCACCACTTGTAATCAGCTTGTTGGTTTAACTTTGCACCATTCTCTGAATTTCTGGATCCTCTGAACTGCTTGCACTGCACTGCAAATCCTTCTCTGCCTTTCTGTAGGTACAAGCACTACCGACTTACCCCACTGCAACTCACTTTGCAGTATACCGGTTACTCTGACCTTGCCGATTAAGCCTCCGCTAAACCCTCTCACTAGTTATACCTCCAACACATAGTCTATATGATCTTCGAGGAAGTCTCTGACTAGTTGGCTCTTTGCTACTCTTTCACACTCTATCCTTCATCATCCGGCCTGCAACATCATCAATCATCTTTAGTCATGATTCGACATATTTATACTTGAGTTTTCCCGCCATGACCAACATTCAAACTTCTAGCGAGCTAGGGTTTCTTCATCGACCCCAAGGAAAACCAAATCTAATCAGATCTCCTTCTAGAGATCGACCACCTACAATGGATCAATTAGACTCTGCCAATCCTATTGCGTTCAGGAATCATGTTTTCCCTATTTGGCAAACACGACACCTCTATCGGTTTGAACTTGTCAAACACCTATGAAGCAATCACATAGATAGCTTCACCTACCCTGATCAATGCCTGGACACTCGACCTTGATCATGAAGCCACCCAATCAGATCTTTGTTCTCTTCTTAGTCTTGAGCCACACCCTTCTGCTCTTGAGCCATGAAACACACTATCGGCATTAATGTCAACCAGTCACCACCTACCTCACTGACTACACTTCACTTACCATAGTATGCATGACACCTATCTCCTACGTGTCATCATAGTCGACATCCTCCTCTACTAAGTCTTCTATGTCGGTCCAGACAAGATCACCGACCAACCACACAACTGGGTTAATCTTTTGGTTCACAAACCTCATCGATTATACCCTAACTGGTCTGCTTTCAAACTGCACTTTGTTGTTCTATCGGTTGAACACCTTTATCGGTCATCACACTTGCCAAGCCACCTCCTGCACATCTTCATTAAATGGGATCCTTTCACTTCTGCACTTTTTCTTTCTCACTGGTGGATATGCTTACCGATAACTACCTTGATAACACCATGTCATCAACCTTAAATAGTTTTGCATCTGCAACGGTTGCACTATCTGTCTGCAACTACTTCAACTTTTCCTTCTTCATCAATAGAATGGTTCTCCTATCAACTGGTTTGTGAAAGTGACAAACATATACTTCCTTCTCTGTACTGACAACTCATCATGTCTTTCTCATTAGGTGTACATCTCTGATTTCATGCACCTAAGACAACTTAGTGTTTCACCGATTCATCCGGTGTGAGCCTTTAATCACCTTCCTTCTACTCTTTTTTATTATCTCAGAGGACTATGATGCATTCCATGCATAATAGGAGATAAGCTCCACTTACCAGTGGGAGTGGATCCTTGTCATCTACATTTTGCATTGCACCAACATGGCTTCCCTGTTTGGGCAGGCATATCTTCAAACATGCACATATAATCCGGTTGGGTATACTCTCTGAGAGTCTTCTCGTCAACTGGTGACTACATCTTTTTTTCAATAGGAGTCCTGCTATTTCACATCCAAACATCCAACAACATATCGGTTGGCACATCTACATTAGCTCACTCTACTTTCTCACGTGTCGGTTGTTACCACTTACCAATCTCCAGTCCTTATGTCCTCAACACAAGTCAACACTAACTTGTGTACTGATGACTCCAATGATCATTATGCTAGATGACACTCTCTTCCTTATTGATGACCTGCTATTCTAGCTGACATCAATGACACCATTTCCGGTATGCATCAATGACAACACTACTCATCAATCTCCCATACCGGTTTCCATCCTATACTGGTTGACATCATTGAGAACACAATGCCAATGATATCCCCCTTTGGCATTGATGTCAACACATGTAGTATCTGGCATACTACAGATTCTCTCTCTCACTCTCTCCCTTTGTGTGTTCTATGGATTCTCACACATGTAGTATCCGACATACTACAAATTATTTCTCCCCCTTTGACAATAATGGCAAAGCACACTGCCAGGTTTCTCTCCTCCTTGTGTCTACTGGGCACTGATAGAGTTTTCTCTCCCCCTTTTTCTCTACTGGATGCTTCTCCTCCTTTGACCTTCATACTTTGCATCCTATCAATCTGCAGTACTTGAGATGGAGAGCTCAACCACCAAATGACACCAATTTCTCAGCAACCAAGTGTATATACAAACCGGATGCCAATTGCATATACAAGTCTGAAACCAATTGAAGGAACATGTGTCAGTGAATACACCTTACCTGCTAGTCAGATTGCATCACTTCCCCTTTGATATGTAGAAGTTATTCTAACCCCCAATTTGCTGATACCAAGTATTGAAGTTGACACTGATACCAATTGTATCTTTTCCGATACCAAATGCATCTCCTCATGTGCAGGTAACTCTCCTTGTTTGTAAGCAACACTCCTGGTGGTCCAGTTGTGATTTTAATTAAGTACAAATTGAATAAAAATTGAAATACCTCACAACCCCGGACCGATGAGCACATATTAAAGTCTCAATCATACCAGTACAACCATAGACACTTGCACTCCCACTGTGTCCAACATGTCCGATAACAATCAGAAGATATGGTTGACAACTCCCCCTGAGCCATAGATCTCAGGTCCTCATTACTTGTCAGGTTCTAAATTGGAGCCAGATTGCACCCTATACCAGTTGAGTTGTGAATGTGTGATCAACTGATGATCTTTCAGCTCCATTATATCCATCACAACTTATGATATGATCCTATATGTACACATTACCATACAATATCACCATCATGCCACATAACAAACCGGTTAGCCCAAAAACATGCGTGCATACATGATCAACTGCTGGGCCATATATGTCATTTAGGTCTTTTCCAACACCACCTAAGACATAGTCACCTCAATCCATGCAACTAGAGTTATTGCAATGATCCTGGACCTCATTGACTTACATAACCTGCAATACCGGTCAATATCCATACTGGTAACATACTACACATACCAGTTTTGTATCCCGGTCCATCATCTCTACCCAAGAGCCTTTGTCTAACACCTTTTTTCTTGTGTCAATTTCTTCTAATCCCAATTGCAAATTAGCCATCCATTGACACATGCAGTAGTGACCCATCTCTCATCTGTAGGTGTGTAGCCAAGGCAACAACTACACACACTTGCCATCTCATTTCCTTCCTTTTTACCGATAGAAAATAATCCTTTTATCTGCCCATTTTCACTAAGGGGTTAAATAATGTGATCAATGAGTAACTCCCCCTAAGGTCCTGCATCTCCTTTAAGCCTTAGGAGATATCACCTATGCATTGAATGCATAGTGTCGGTCGATAGTTCTACTTTCTTCCTTCTTCTTCCACACCTGCTTAGTAGGCACACCAGTGAAGGAGAACTGTGACGTTCCCTATCTCACCGAAGTGAGTGAAGGAAAAAAATCTCCTCGCACCCCATACACTTACACACATACATGATGACATATACATAACACATCTCACACATAAAGTAAATGTGTTAGTCCATGGTCAGTAATCCAATAAAATTAACATCTAATCATCAATAAAGAAATGATGCATAAACAACATTCACTGAATCTCAAATCAAAGCATAAAACATCATAGCATAATATCTAAATAAAACATCACCACATAATGTACCCACTAATATCCACTGAAAAAGTCAACGATAGTTAAAATAAGTATCTAAAAAGTTTGATCGAGGGAGGGGTACTACATATTTAGTGTTAGACACAATGCACCACTGAGAGGGGGGTGAATTAGTGGTTCTCAAAATTTTCCCTTTAACTATCCTATGTGAGTATATACTGGTTATCAGATCTAATAGAAAACTAACTTACCGGTTAGAGGGGTGACTAACTCAAAAGAACTCACACATAAAGGAGACATCTCATAACACTAGCATATATGAGGAAAACCCAAGATGGGAAAAACCTCAATGAGAAATGTTGTTGGAGTCTACTGCTCCAATCCAGCCTCACAAAGAACCTCAAATTACAATGTTTAGGGCACCAACCCTTCATTTAGGGCACCAACCCAAGGAGTTACAAATCCCTGCACCAAGCTACAACTCAGTGAATACAAAATCATGTTTTTATATCAAAGTTATTTTCTTGTTACAAATGGATTTTGTAACACGTGCAAATATCTCTACTGGATCTTCTATCCAGTTCATTGTCTGTTCTACTCTCTGCTGGTTCAGCACTCTACGGGTTCTGCTCTCTGTCGGTTTTTTGTTCTCTTAGCTACACTGTTGTTCACCACTAGTACTATCTTCTGTTGGTTCTATACATGCCTTCTCTACAGTCTTTTGCACTTCTTCTCTATCGGTTTGACCTCTTCCGGTTCTCTCCTCTGTTAGACTCAATAGCTGACTACCGATAGCCTCATTGATACTAGTTGAAGACTTCAACCATGTTCTTCCTCACACTCAATCTCTTCTTCTTCTTCTTCTTGATGAGCCCTTGACTAATTTCTTCTCACATGTAGCAATACTCTCTCATCCAGTGACCCCCTTCAATGATTTTGGCTTGCGTATTTATAACTTGGTTTTCCCGCCAAAATCCAATTCAAATTTTGGGCAGTTAGAGTTTCCTCATTGACCTCGAGGAAAACCAAATCCAATCAGATCTCATCCGATCTGATCACCTAGATTGACGAAGAGTAACTCATCAATCAATCCTGCCATTGTCGTGTCTTTCTGATCACACCTTCTATTTTTGGCAATCTGCTTTTGACCTGTCAGCTGATTTCTTGGTCGATCACCAAGATTGGTTTTGCGGTTTCCTTCACCTACCTTGATTTCCTCAATCGGTATGGGCTGGATCTCTACTGTCCTCCTAACCTCGAGCCACAAACCTCTGTAGTGCATCCCATGAATCTTGCAGTCGACATAAATGTCGACATGTCACCATCTACCTCGCCACTTGACACTTACCGACTCAACACACCAACCTATGCATGCATGCCACTTCATCTCCACGTGGTAACTGTGTCGGAATCCACCTTTGTGTTGGTATGGATTGGATAACCGACCAACTCCATTACTGAGTTCGTCTACTAGCTTGCTAACCCTACCGGTTAAACCCTTAACCGGTTATTCATTATCCTTCCACTTTGCTTCTCTTCTAATGGAACACTCAACTGGTCAGCACTCTTGCTAATCTACCTTATGCACATCTTCATCAGATGGGAGTTATCTACATCTACACCTTGTCCATATTACCGGTGGACATACATACCGGTAAACACTCTTGATGACACCATGTCATCAACCTTCAACTATTTCCATCTGAGGCATCTGCATGCCGGTTGCACTCTCTTATCTACAGCTTCTCAGCCTTTCCTTCTTCATCATCAAACCAGATATCATCTCAATTGGTTTGTCAAAGTGGAAAACCCATCACTCTTCATCTATCCTGGAAACTCATCATGCCTTCTCTGTCGGTCCAGTGCATATCCCTGATTTCATGCACTTGAGGCATTCCTTTGATTCACTGGTAGATCTAGTGTGAGCCTTCACATCTGCCTTTACCTTTCCTTCCTTATCTCACAAAACTATGATGCACATTATGCATAATAGGAGATAAGCGCCACTTACCGGTGGTAGTGAATCCTTGTCATCTGTATCTTGCAATGCACTCATGTGGCTTCCCTGTTGTGCAACATACCTTCAAACAGGCACACTCATTGTTAGCCTTCTCTTCAATTGGTGACTGCATCTTCATCTGGTGGGAGTCGTGTTGTTCTGCATCCACACAGTATACCAATGACCTGTACATCCTTCTCCTCCAGTGTTGATGTTATTTAGGTAACATTATGCCTCTTTATCATAAACAACAACTCAACATCTTGCTTGTACATTGGTCATAAGCTTGCCGGTTGACAACCACTTACTTGATTGATTTGTCTTCTCCATGTCAACACATCATTTACCAATTGACACATTCTCCTTACCGGTGAAAGATTGTACTGGTAACCTGTCATTTTCATCCCCACAAGTCAAACACTAACTTGTGGTCATTCGGTGACCCTAGTGGTCATTCCTTTGAATGACATTCTCTTCCTTACCGATGACCCGCAACACTAGTTGACATCAATGACTGCATGTCAACAATACTCCCATATCGGTTGTCTTTCTATACCGGTTGACATCAATGACAACACAATGCCAACATTTAGGGTAGATATCAATAGCATTTGTTGGGTCTCTAGAGTTGTAAACATTAAGAAAAATACATTGGAGGTTTTGATTGTCTTATCATTATAAATATATATTTGATGTGAATAATTTAATAAAAATGAATATCATGGAAGTTAACATAACAAATATATAATTTTAATATTTTATCTAGATTAGATTATGTATGACATATTTCAATATTATTTTGTGTCCTTTATGTTGACCTTCCCTATTCTATATTATTCTACATGACTAACAATTTTATCTTTGAAGATCATTATTGTTTTGAAGAATAAATTAGTATTATGGTTTAATATTTATGCTCCTTGAATGCAAAAGTTCCAATTCTATAATTTTTTTATAATTGAACCCTTTTGTTATGTCTTCATCTCATAGTTCTCCAAATAATATAGTTAGAAATTTTATTTCTTCTACATGTTCATCTTTTAAAATTTATAAGTGGTTCCCTTCACCAAATGTGATTTCTTTTTCTTTTTAAATAATGTAAACTTCAAGAATTTGTAAATTAGTGAATTTTTAGCTCTTTGTTTCATATATTGTAGCTTTATGTTTTCTATATAATTTTATTCTTTTAGCCAATAAAAAAAATATAAATCCACATATATTAGTGTTTTATTAGGTGTTCCACGACTATTGTTATTTAAATTAGTATCAACAAAAAAATATATTTTAGTAATGTTATTTTCCTTTTATTTGGAAAACATATTTCCAAGTGACTATCAATAATTTTTTTCAATTATGTATAAGTATGGTTGACATAATAACTTTAAGACTTTTATGTAATGAGATTGAAAAAAAATAAAAAAATTAACTTCATGTTTTTTATTTAGTTATAATTTTCTTTTTAATATAATATAAATTACTATTGTCTTAGCAAATATTTATTAAATAATGTAAATAATTATGGTTTTTATTTTAACCTTATTTTATCATATAGTATTTTCCCAAGCTTATGAAATCTTATGTTTTAGTTTCCATATAAGAATGTATTTAAGTTGGTATATTATTGTCACATTTTTGTTTGTTTATTTATATATATGTAATGGTATATGATTCAATTAAACTATTTGTGCATTGTAGTTTTATAACAAGTGATTTATTTTTTGCCCCTAATAACATCCATGGTGTTCAATATATTGTGATTTACTTTAGTAGTGTAGATGGAATGCGATCTCAAATTTTGAAATCTTTAAAGGTCTTATTTGTGTACTTGACAATGAGCAATATTGGACAATCCTCCAATATATTCACATGTCTTGGAATGTTTATTCATATGAAGTGTCATCTACAATATTTTAGTTGTTCTACAAATATCAAATATAATTTTGATTCAGGTTTCTCCAATCTATTTTATTTTATATATAAACTTTTGATCTAATTATTTGTTCATACATAAATAAATAAAAAATTGTAATTCGTTTATTCTTCACATTCAATACTAGATTTGATTTCACATATTTTAATCAATATGTATTCAAATTTCAAAATTCTTAAAATATGACACATTAGAAACATAGATTCATAAAATCTAAATTATGATATTATTAAAATAAATAAAAAATAAAAAAATTCATCAACAAAATTAAAATTAATAATATCAAATACTCCACATATAATATAATATATTACATTAAATAATTTTATCAATTTTTTTTTTTTTTTTTCAATAAAAGTGGATTATTCCATTAAACTTTTTTTATTAATATTTTTTATTTTTTACACAAGATTGAAAGAGCATACGAGAGGAAAGAACCCTCGGAAGAAAACCTCCGGTGACAGCTCATAAAATAACCACATACAAAATGCGGGCACAACACATATAATATCAGTTTTGCATAAAGCCCATATGACAATTTGTCAAAAAAACCCATCAGATGATTTTCATGTAGACTCCATAGCTGCTATCAATAGAAGAAGATAAAAATTTTCAAAGCCCTGTGCCGAATCCCATGAGCCAAAAACCTTCCTACCCAAAAAGAAAGTATCAAAAAACCTTTGGAAAAACACTATTATATCAAATACCATGACCTCGAACTCTTCTCTAGACAACGAACATGAATACTTGAAATGAAAGGGGAAAACGTGAATAATTATCATCATAAAATTTTACATCGACGTTACTCAAGAAGGAATTTCCTCAAAACCCACCTCTCGCTGATTAGCATTGCTATCAATGGCTAAATTTGCCAAATAATCTGCAATCTTATTAACTTCTCTGTAACAATGGAATACCAAGAAAGATTCAAACAATTCTAATTTTTGTAAAATGGGATCAAGCATTCTAATTTTATCAATTTATTATTCTATAAATATATTCAACTTTTTTTTATAACTTATACTGAATATTCTACATTCCTTTTTTATCATATCAAATATACCAAATCCACACACTATCTTATACAAAATTTACAACATATTTATTTATACAAATCACAATCTAAAAACATATACTGACCATTATGACACAATTTTTTAACCTAAAACTAAAATTAATTTCGATCCTTTTCTTCATCTCCGATAAAATAAAAGAAAAAAATCTGTTAAATCTTGACATTGAAAGACCAAAATCTAATCTAAAGCTAAAAAAATATTCTGAAGTGAAAGATCTTCTGCAATTGGGTAGTTGTATTTTGAAAATCTTTGTTATATATTATCCAGTCACGGATTCTCACTCTATTTTAATGTTCAATATTGTTATATGTCTAGTGGTTACACGTTCATATATAAATAGATATTGAATAAAATAAAACATGTTGATACACCTTGACTAACTTCCTAGTCAATCTCTCATTCTTTTCTTTAGTGAATCTTCAGAAAATCTTTCAGCACGGATTAGAATCTAATATTAAAACACCCACATGTTATTGATGCTATTAATATATTTGGGTTAAATATATATAATATATATTGTTGGGCTCTTTTGGAACTTCTTCTATATTTGTGCATGGGTTTAGTTTGAGGAAGGGATGGTTTTAGGTTTGTCAATGGTGTCTTCGATTTCTTTGTGGGTCTTTCATTTTATGTGATTTTGGATTTCTTTGTGGGCCTTTCTTTTTACGAATTTGGATTTCTTTATGGGTCTTTCATGTTACCTGAACTTGGATTTCTTTGTGCGTATTTCACCTTAGGTGAATTTGGACTTCTTTGCGAATCTTTCACCTTACGTGAATTTGGACTTCTTTGCGAATCTTTCACCTTACATGAAATTGGACTTCTTTGTGGGTCTTTCACCTTATACGAATTTGGACAAATTCAAAGAGACCTAAAATTCATTTGATCAAAAGAAATATTTTTCTTTTATAACTTCTTTAAAAACAAAAAATCTTCAAAATACCACCCTAAAGTGAGGGTCCCTTAACCTCTTTTGTCTTTATTTCTTGAACAAAAATGAGTAAACAACAAATTTGCCCCCAAACTACCTACCATTGTTGTTTTGGGAACTGTGTTGTATTCTTTAAGGTGAAGAGTATAGGAAAGAAATACCTATACCAACAATAGAGAAAGATTTGTATGTAATATATTTATCAAAAGTTAGTCATTCTTGTAATATATTTATCAAAAGTTAGTCATTCTTGTAATTCTTGTAATATATATGGGTCTTTCATGTTACGTGAACTTGGATTTCTTTGTGCATATTTCACCTTACGTGAATTTGGACTTCTTTGTGAATCTTTCACCTTACGTGAATTTGGACTTCTTTGTGAATCTTTCACCTTACATGAAATTGGACTTCTTTGTGGGTCTTTCACCTTATACGAATTTGGACAAATTCAAAGAGACCTAGAATTCATTTGATCAAAAGGAAGATTTTTCTTTTATAACTTCTTTAAAAACAAAAAATCTTCAAAATACCACCCTAAAGTGAGGGTCCTTAACCTCTTTTGTCTTTATTTCTTGAACACAAATGAGTAAACAACAAATTTGCCCCAAAACTACCTATCATTGTTGTTGTGGGAACTGTGTTGTATTCTTTAAGGTGAAGAGTATAGGAAAGAAATACCTATACCAACAACAGAGAAAGATTTGTATGTAATATATTTATCAAAAGTGAGTCATTCTTGTAATTGTTTTTAAAATTTAAAGTATTTTTTCAAGATTGTTCAATTCTTTTCAAGTTTCTAATATTTTTAAAACATTTCATGTATAATACAAGGGTCATAACAATTGTTTTTTTTTTCAAGTTGAGGTTATTAAATTATAAAATAAAAATTCTAATGTTTATATTGTTGGCAATTTGGAGGAATTGATTATGTGTTGCATTGATGTCAACACTAGCTTCTTTGGTTGTCTACCGGGTTCCGGTAGAGTGATTGGACTTTGATGATGTTCATGAGATTTGTCTTCGGTATGTTCCGATTAGTGGAGTTGGTTTGGTTCGGTTATTCATGTCGTTTAGATGCGTGTCACATTTAGTTGGTTCGGGATTTGGTGATCCGGAAGCTATCATATGTTCTAGTAAGCCTTTTGGTTACCGGTAAGGGTTCTACTGACAAAGATTTATTGAAGATCTTTTGATGGATTAGATAAGCGGTGTTGGTGTAGCTTCTAGAAGGTTTTCGAGATGCTAAAGGTTATCTTGTTCGTGTTACAGTTGATCGGTGGTGTTGCATTATGGTGACCTATTTTAGGTCTGGACTTAATGCTATTTTGTTAGGTTATCGACCGGTTTATGTAGCGTGTTGGTGGATGATCCCGATGCGTTACCGGTTGGATTTATTGTTTGGTTAATGTTGTTTTGGTCTTAGGCCGACTTGGATTATCATTGGTTTGAGGTTTTATGTAATGGATTTATTGTATTATCTTTTAGGTGGCCGACCTAATTGTTTAGGTCCCGGGTTGGTATAAATATGATGTAAGATCTCTTTGTAGATCATCGGTCATGGTTATGGGATTATCTGTGTGCGAATAAAGTTGTAATCATATGCAGAGGTTTTGGTCGATCATAGGTGATCGAATTGGGTTTGTATAAGAGGTTTAAGACCTCTAAAATTGAGCTTAACCAAAACTGTACTTAGGCATATGAGATGCTATTCTTGTAGTTCATTCTCATCTCTGGATTGTAGTCTGGATATCTTTTGTAGTCAGTGAGGCTCCTTTTGTGATGACCAGTGCGCTCTAGGTTGTTGGGCTTCCTTCATGTGCACACCCCTTATTGTAATCACATACTTATTGCAGAAGTATCATCTGATTGTGGGTAGGCTTCCCACCATGGTTTTTCCCTTTATCAGGTTTTTCGCATACAAATATTGGTGTTATGTGTTGTGGATGCATGGTATTTTGTTTATGATTTATGTTTGTGATTATTGATATATCTATTATTCCAGTATTTGGTTTATGCATTTTGATAAAAGGTTTTGTGTGCTTAAAGTTTCATAATATTTTAACAACTGATTCACTCCCCCCTCTCAGTTGTTCACCGATTATCCTAACAATTGGTATCAGAGCTTGGTCCTCTCTGCAGAAGCTTAACCGCTTGAGGAAGATCTTATGGCGAGTAATCTATCAACTTCAATTTCTTACCGAAAGGACAACCCTAGGCTTGAAGGAACAAATTATAGAGTATGGAAGCTTCAGATGGAGACTCATCTGAGATGTCTTAGCAAGGAGATTTGGAAGATCACTGAGAAAGGCTATACCCCTTATGATCCAGCATCTAGAAACCCTCCTCCGGCAAACTTAGATAAGAAGGTTTAAAATTAATGTAGAGTATGAAAATCCCTTTTGAGCGCCCTTTCAGATTAGCAAGTAATGGGATTAATGGACAAATCATCTACAAAAGCTATATGGGATAAGTTGGAGACTCTAAATGAAGGTGACCCTACTGTTAAAATTGCTAAACTTGATGGTTACCGGGTAAGGTATGAGAACCTAAGAATGGAGGAAGATGAAAGAATTACTGCTTTTATGGAAAGAGTCAATGAAATTGTCTTGGGAATTCAATGTTGTGGTGGATCTCTGAGCGAAGATGAGATTGTTTCTAAAGTATTGAGAGCTTTTCCATCGGCTTACAAGATGAAGGCTACTGCAATTAATGAGCTGAGAACAATGTCTAACACTTTTGTTAATAGGGATACTTTGGTTGGAAAGTTATCTTCTTTTGAGCTTGAAGAATTTGGTCCTCAAGGAGCTGAAAAGATAGATTTTGCATTCAAGGCATCTGCATCATCAACCGACAAGAGTGATTGGAAAGCATTATATGCGAAAGAACTAGAGGATGTGAGGAAACAAGATGAAGAGCTTGAGGAACTTGAAGCCCTATTTGTTAGAAGAGTACCTAAAGGTCCGATAGGAAGTAAGTATGAAGGAAAATCACCTTTCAAATGTTTTGCATGTAATAAGATAGGTCATTTTGCATCTAGATGTCCTGGGAGGAATTCAATATTTGAGGAGAAAGCTAGAAGATATTTTAAGCCTAACCATGAATATTAGAACAAGCATAAGTACATGAGGAACAAAGAAAAATCATGGTACTATGCTGATGAGGAAGGTGTAACTGATGATTCTGATGATGAATCAACAAAAGATTCAACTAGTGGATCCGGAAATGGAAAGGAATGGGTATTCTTAGCTATCAAGGAAGATCCTCTAGAACCTATCATTCAAAATGAAGATAAGGCCCTTGATGCTAAAGTTAAAGACAAGGATGAATGGGTGATAGACAATGGATGTTCACATCATATGACAAGATATAAAAGAAAGTTTTTATCTTTGCAAGAATTTGATGGTGGTCTGGTCAGATTTGGAGATGACAAAGCATGTATGATCACAGGAAGAGGAACTATAACATTGGATGGTAAGAATAAGACTGAAAATGTTTATTATGTTGAAGGTTTAAGGCCTAATCTTTTGAGTGCAGGACAGTTGGTGGATAGGGGATTTCAATTATAGTTCAAGGATGATCATCAACAGATTTGGACTTGAGATTCCAACCAGTACTCAGACTAGAGGTAACATCTTCAATTTGAACTTGGGTGAGAAGACATGTTTGATTGCACATATTGATGAGAGTTGGCTATGGCATTAGAGGTTGTCTCATGTGAATTTTGATTGCATTGTAAAGATCAGTTCAACTAAGGCAGTTAGAGATATACCTAAGATTGTGAAGCCTCATAATCCGGTATGTAAGGAATGTCAAATGGGAAAGCAAGTCAGAACTTATATCAAGAGTATACAAGACAAATCTAATGATGTTCTTGATCTTATTCATACTAATTTATGTATTCCTGCTAGAATAAAAAGTTTTTAGGGTGATAGATATTTCATGCTAATCATTTATGACAATTCTAGAATGATGTGGGTTACTTTTCTAAGGGAGAAATCGGAAGCCTTTGAAAAAATCAAGAACTTTAAAGCTATGGTTGAGATAGAGACAGGATTGAAAATCAAATGCTTAAGATCCAATCGGGGTGGCGAATTCACATCCAATAAATTTAACAATTATTGTGAGAAACATGGGATAAGGAGACAGTTGTCTGCACCCCAGACACCTCAACAAAATGGTGTTGTGGAAATAAAGAACAGAACTATCCTGGATGCAGCTAGATCTATGATGATGGAATCTAATTTGTCACATATCTATTGGAGAGAATCTATGAGCACGACGGTGTACACATTCAACAGAGTTCATATCAAAGGAGACATCAGTAAGACACCTTATGAGTTATGATTTGGTCACACACCTACAGTTAAGTATTTCAGAATCTTTGGTAGTAAATGCTATATCAAAAGAGATGATTCCATTGGAAAGTTTGATCCTAGATGTGATGATATTTATTGGTTATTAAAATGAAAGTAAAGAATATAGATGTTATAACAAGAGATTATAGATAATTGTGGAGAACACTAATGTCAAGGTGGATGAGCAATACAGAGGTAAAATCAAAACTTATGAGAGAGAACTGGTAACACCTATATCGGAACAGAATGTTGAAATAGTTACTCTGACAGTATCAGAAAATTCAATAGTAATTGAAGATCAGAGCAAACAAACAGAAAGTCAGAAGACTCCTAGGTATGTAAGGTTGAATCATTCAGAAAATTAGATCATTGGAGATAAAAGCAAAGGAGTGATGACAAGGAGAAGGTTGGTAGCTGAAGAGGTATGTTTAATTTCCCTAATTGATCTAGCATTAGTAGATGAAGCATGTAAGGATGAATGTTGGATGAAAGCTATGGAAGAGGAATTGGATCAAATAGAAAAGAACAACATATGGACTGTAGTTCCCCGACCTAAAAATAAGAATGTTATTGGAACTAAATGATTTTTTAGGAATAAATTGAATGAAGATGGACAAGTTGTGAGGAATAAGGCTAGATTGGTATGTAAAGGATATTCTTAGAAAGAAGGAATTGATTATGATGAAAAATTTTCTCCAATAGCTAGGATTGAAGCTGTGAGATTATTTCCTGCTTATGTTGCCCATAAGAAATACAAGGTTTATCAGATGGATGTTAAGTGTGCATTTCTAAATGAAGATCTTGAAGAGGAAGTCTACATTGAGCAACCAGATGGATTTTCTCTTTCTGATGACAATAACTTGGTTTGCCAATTGAGGAAAGCTTTATATGGATTTAAACAAGAACCTAGAGCTTGGTATGCTAGATTGGACAAATATGTTTTGAAGCTTGGTTTCACTTAAGGTAATCCTAAGAGTAACTTATATTATAAGATCACTAATGATGACATATTGATTGTTGAGGTCTTTGTGCATGATATCATTTTTGGAGGTGAGGAAAAGTTATGTATGGAATTCTCTGATAATATGAAGAATGAATCTGAGATGTCTATGATTGGAGAAATGAGATTTTTCTTAGCTTTGCAGATTAATCAGGCTAATAAAGGTATTTTCATCTATCAAACTAAGTATGGTAGAGAGTTGTTGAAGAAATTTGGTATGGAAAATTCTAAACCAGTTGGTACTCCTATGGTTACAAGTGAAAAATTGACGAATAAAGATGTATCAACTTCGGTAAATCTATGATTGGAGGTCTATTATATTTGACTCAGACTAGACCGGATATAATCAATGCAGTTTTTATTGTATCAAGATATCAGAGTGATCCTAGAGAGAATCATGAGAGTGCAGTGAAAAGGATTTTTCAGATATTTACAAGGAACAACTAAATATGGTTTGTGGTATCCTAAAGATGATGACTTTACATTGTGTGCATATACAGATGCAGATTGGGCTGGAGATATAGATGATCCAAAAAGCACATCTGGTGGAGCTTTATTTCTTGGAAAGAAACTTGTTTCATGGATTAGCAAGAAACAATCATGTGCTTCTTTATCTACTATTTAAGCTAAGTATGTTGTTGTTTCTACTAGTTGTACACAAGTTCTATGGATGAAGCAAATGATAAAGGATATAAGGGTAGATTGTAATGAACCAATAGTTATTCACTATGATAACTCTGATGCTATTGACATAACAAAGAAAATGGTATTTCATTCTAAGGCAAAGCACATATAAATCAAGTATAAATTTTTGAAGGAAAAGGTGGACGCAAATGAAGTCAAATGGGTTTATGTGAACACTAAAGAGCAAATTGCGGATATCTTCACTAAACCTTTGCCCAAGGAATCATTTGTGTACTTTAGAGATAGATTGGGGGTCTCTGCCCCTCTAGTAAAGACTTGAGTTATGTTGATTGGCATTAGTCCAGTATGCATTATCATAACTATCATTCATTCTAGATTGATGAGTTGGTGCTACTACTCAGGGGGAGTAGTCCGTTGTGTGATTCAGAGGTTTTATGATTTTTCATTGATGTTTATGTCATATTTTTGGTATTGATTTCAAAGGGGGAGAGGTATACACATGAAAAACAGAGCTTAACAAAGATATCAGTCACTGGGGGAGTTTGTTCTATGGTTTGGTTATTTGGTTCAGAACTTCATTGATATATTATTTGACTGGATGTCTTCCACTGGGGGAGACTTGTTTGACACTTCTTGGAACTTGGATGTTTTTCACATCTAGTGTTGCCATCAATGCCAAAGGGGGAGATTGTTGGAAATTTGGAGGAATTGATTATGTGTTGCATTGATGTTTTTCATTGATGTCAAAACTAGCTTCTTTGGTTGTCTATCAGGTGTCGATAGAGTGGTTAGACTTTGATGATGATCAGGAGATTTGTCTCTGGCAGGTTCTGATTGGTGGAATTGGTTTGGTTCGGTTATTCACATCATTCAGATGCATGTCACATTCAGTTGGTTTGGGATTTGGTGATCTAGAAGCTATCATATGTTCTAGTAAGCCTTTTGGTTACCGATAAGGGTTCTACCGGCATAGCTTTATTGAGGATCTTTTGGTGGATTTGATAAATGGCATTGGTGCAACTTCTAGAAGGTTTTCGGGATGTTGAATGTTATCTTGTTCATGTTCTAGATGATCAGTGGAATTGCATTATGGCGACCTATTTTAGGTCTAGACTTAGTGCTATCTTGTTAGGTTATGGACCCGTTTATGTAATGTGTTGGTGGATGATCCTGATCCGTTGCCGGTTGGATTTATTGTTTGGTTAATGTTGTTTCGGTCTTAGGCTGACTTGGATTATCATTGGTTTGGGGGTTTATGTAATGTATTTATTGTATTATCTTTTAGGTGGCCGACCTAATTGTTTAGGTCTCGGGTTGGAATAAATATGATGTAAGATCTCTTTGTAGATCATTGGTCGTGGTTATGGGATTATCTGTGTATGAATAAAGTTGTAATCATATGCAGAGGTTTTGGTCGATCATAGGTGATTGAATTGGGTTTGTATAAGAGGTTTAAGACCTCCGGCATTGAACTCAACCAAAACTATACTTAGTCATAGGAGATGTTATTCTTGTAGTTCAATCTCATCTCTAGATTGTAGTTTGGATATCTTTTGTATTTAGTGATGATCCTTTTGTGATGAGCAGTGAGCTCTAGGCTATTGGCCTTCCTACATGTGCAGGCCCCTTATTGTAATCACATACTTATTGTAGAAGTATCATTTGAATGTGGGTAGGCTTCCCACCATGGTTTTTCTCTTTACTGGGTTTTACACATACAAATATTGGTGTTGTGTTGTGGATGCATGGTATTTGGTTTATGATTTATGTTTGTTCTTAATTGATATATTTTCTATTCCGATATTTAGTTTATGCATTCCGGTAAAATGTTTTGTGTGCTTAAAGCTTCATAATCTATTAACAACTGATTCACCCCCCCCCGCCTCTCATTTGTTCACCAGTTATCCTAAAATAAATATAATGCCTAGTACTTCTAGTTTAGTTGTCTCTCATGTAGAGAGTTCACTAAAATTTCATGTAGTTTCACCTCTTTAGGAACATACAACCATAGTTGAGAAATTTCCTAGTGATGAAGATTACTATTGGTGAACATGTAGCCAATGAGCGAATGAGTGTAAAGGCTCATATAGTAAAGTGAAAGTTCACATGTATGCTAAACCTGATTTAGGAATAAGATTTTGTGTAAGGCTAATTAAAAGGGGTTGTCAAAGCAACAAATAATGCTATGCATCAAATAAAAAAAGGATGCCAACATGATAAATGAGTTTATATAATGAAAGATTGCATTATCTTTCCAAGAAAAAATCACATAAACCTCCTACTAGCTTAACACAAGTGGTTGATTCACATATTTCTCTACTATCATCTTCCCAATAAGAGAATACCCCATTTTTGTTGGAAAAAACCTTTGAAAATAAAGCAAGTGAAGTTGCAAATGAAAGCATTTCTCATTGGATTGTGACAATGGACTTTATTTCAACTTTCTTAGATCACCATATTGACATAATATGTTAATAACAATTGCCAATACACTTTTTAATTACATTAGTCATAATTATAAAATGTGTGCACCACCTTATTGGCCGAGGAGAAAGGTTTAGTAGAGCTATCATTAAAAGTAATCAAGGATACATATTCCAAAATAAGCATCTCTTTTTTTTATGGATGAAAATTTTACAAAAAAAGACCATTAATTAATATCATTGCAGTGTTCCCTAAAGGGCGAGATTTTAGAGGTAGTAAATTGTGAGGGGTAAGTGAAAAATGCAACTTTTTCATTGGCAATATTATCATATAATATAGTGAGATGGTGGGCCTTGAAAATATTATCCAAGTCATAATGGACAATGCAAAATTATAAGGTGGATAGTTTAAAATTGAATGGTACATTTGGACACCATGTGTTTTCCACTTAACTTGATATTGTTAAAGATTAGCATACAAATCAAGTGAGTCAAAGAAAAATCTATGGAGACCAAGAATATTCAAATGTGTATCACTAATCATCGTTTGTAAGCCTCCCTAATCAAAATATTCAACTAAAAAGCCACTTGGAATTCCAACACTAGATGTCACTTTGGGGATTTGAACATGGATCTCCATCTTTAGAACCATAATGGCCTTTTCATTAGAGCACAACCCCATTGACATGGTGATCAACACTCTTTGAATATATATAGGTAATCAAATAGAAAGAGCCCAAATGTCAAATCATAGAACCTAAATTATGAGTGGTGGGATTATGTGGAATAAATTTTGAGTTTCATTGAGCTTGTTCTTATTGTCACGATTAGGTATGTTGATACAAATCACCTATGTTTGGATGAAATTTATGATGAAATGGACTCCATGACTAAAAAATAAGAATCATAATAGATGCCAAGGAACATGAATACATAGAATCATTTTTCAAAACTATTCAAAAGATCATTGTTGACCATTAAACTAGATGAAAATGCTCTTGAATCTTGTAACTTTTTCTTTTCTTTTTTTCTAAATATTATAACTCAAATATTTACCAAGGAGGATGACACCATATAAAGATTAAGAGGTTGGCGTTGTTGTCTACAAAGATGCATATAGAAGAATATTGCTATATCTAAATGTACAAAGTGTTGCCTTGAGTGAGTTTGACCATTTTATAACATAAAAAATTATGATGTTTGCACTCTTCAAGATAATTATATGAAAGAAGACCATGAATGATACAAACATAGTAAAAACCCTATTTTCCTACAATCTTTTGCAATAAAAATTATCTCTCAAGTATGCATCTTATTATGTTTTAACTTTCTCATTTTTATTTTGTTGCTATATATTATAATTAAAGTTTTATAATTATAAATGTTGTATGATTCAATAGATTGTGACTTTTCATCTAGGTGACTGAAAAAAGAGTGACCTATGGGCTTATCCAAGTGGGAGTATGGAAGAGGCAACATGTGTCTCTTGGTTTCTGATCATTTATTACATTTAATATAATTTTTACATCGCAAGTATAGGTGTCCATGTTGGAGGAAGGTATTGGAAGCTAAACTTATGTCTTTTTGAGTTTCATGGAGGCATTCCAATGCTTGTGGTTGTGAGGAATGAAGAGGCTTCTTTGAGAACCTTTATTGATGGTTTTGGAGCCCTTACCATTCTATAAATACAACATTTTGGGTGTCGATTTAAGTAGAACAGTTGAGAATAGTTAAATGTAGTTTTCTTTATACGAATCAAGGACATATGGGAGGCATAACGAGGTTGTTCACATGTGCATAGGTGCTACTATGGTGGAGACAAAGAGGAGAATGAAAGTTATTGTATTCTAAGTACTTTTATTGTTGTTAATACAAGCTTGTCCTCTCTTTTTGGTGGAGTTTTTTTCCTGCAAAGGTTTATCCACATAAATCATGTGTTATGTGTGGATCTTATGTCGTTAATTTATGCTTTATTTATTTTATTTTATGCAGATGTTAATCTTTATTTTTTCTATTATAAATTCACATTGCTGGATATTGTTGAGAATTTTGCTGGAATGATGTTTTGTTATTAATGTCAACATATTCTTTTGTGTATTCTAATGTTGCAGTTATATTAAATGAGTTGGTTTGATTAGTGTGTTGTAGATGAGTTGTTGTAGTTTAATGGGTTTTGAGATGCTTATCTCTAGTTGATTCAGTAAAGTTTAAGTGGTCTGCATGATATTTTGATCGAGTTGTGTGATCCGATATTATGGTTGATATTCAGTTGTTTGTGTTATTCAGTATTCTGGATTGTGCTCTGCATTGCTCTCGATTTGCAAAATCTTGGTTTGTGGTTTTGGCAGTGTTTGGGATGTTCAGGCGTGTCCTCAATTTAGATGGTTCATGATTTGAAAGTCCGCAAGTGAATCTTTTAGTTTGTTAGTCAGTTGAGTTGATGTTCTTGAGGTTTCTAGTAAGTGGTGATGTTGTAGTTGTTTCTGTGGTGATTCAGTTGCTTGTGGATGTTTCTAGACCGTTCTCTATTCGTGTTGTTGGTCTACATTGATCGTTGTGTGTATTATTGATCATTTGCTTGATCAATAATACATGATGATTGTGGCATGTGCGTATGTTCGAGACGTAATTCTTGGAGGTGTTTCATGTTTGAGGAGTTGATTTGGGTCAAGACTATGTCTTAGCCGACATTGTTTTGGTTTGCATGTACATTGGAGTTCAGATTGAGCCAACTTGGTATTACACATTTCATTTGTGTGTTATGCATTGTTGGGCCAACATGTAGAAGATCTAATTTTATATTGTAGATATATAAGAGCGGCTAATGTATCGGTGGTTATATTGTGAGTGTTGGTGGTCGAGTGTGCGCAATTCTTCGTGCGTGGGTGGAAGATTGGTGCTCTGGATTGCAGCAGAACAACATATCAGAGCAGAGCGTGCAGTTTGATACATGAGCTTAACCAAAACTATTCCAGGCATTTGTAGATGCTATTTATTAGTTGAAACACTTCAAATATCTATTGTAGTAGATATGTAAGGCAGTGAGCCTTTTGGGGTTATAGCCCTTATTTTAATTTGAGTAGTGAGCTCTAGGCAGTGTGCTTGAATGCACGTGCATTCCCCATTGTAATATTTCTATACTTCTAACAGAGTATATTAATATTGTGGGTCTCAATCCCACTGTGGTTTTTTCCTTAACTGGGTTTCCATGTAAAAAATCTTGGTGTTGTCAATATTTGTTTTATGTTTATGCATATTTCCTCTCTTTATATGTGTTATGTGGTTATATGACCAGTTTAATAAAGTTAAAGATTGCAGAATATTGATTCACCCCCCTTCTTAGTGTTCCTTGATTCCAACAATTGGTATCAGAGCCTAGTTCCTTGGAAGCAATCTAATAGCTTGAGGGAGGTCTAGGAAGGTATGTTAATGGAGTCTCATAGTTTGGAACATCAGCTTATTTTTGCTCTTGATGATCTTGATCAGTCTAAAGTTCAAGTCCGGGAATTGAAAGGAAATCTAAAGGATTTTGAGAATTTAATTCAGTCACTGAAGGATCAGTTGAACAAGTCTAGGGAAAAGAGAAAGGAATTTTTTTATCACTTAAGCATAAACAAAGTGGTTGATGAAACCTTGAAGGAGAAGACAAATGAATGTGATAAGCTTGTTGAAGACAATGTTGTGATAAGGCATGAAATGGAATCTATAGTGATAAAGTTGACAAAGGAGATTGAGGCTAGAAAGAAGAATTAAGAGAACCTTACTTAACCCTTGAATGATAAATTTGATGAATGATGTAGACTTAATTGTGAGTATGATCATTTGAAGCTTGAATTGTTACAATCCAAGAACAATGAGCAAGAGCTTGAAAGACATATTATTATTCTTAGGAATTAACTTGGTACTATGAATGAGTACAAGGAGAAATTCTGGATCAGCTCAGCCAGATTTGATGAGATGCTTGAAAGCCAGAAGAATTATAATGACACAATCAGTCTTGGATTTGAGAAAGGTGAAAGCTCCAGATCTGGTCAAGGCAATATAAAATCAACACAATGGAAGAATAATTCAAGAAGGGCTCCAGTAAGGCAACCTAATGCTTATAAGTTCAATGGTAACTATTTTGTTTGCAATAAAATTGGTCCTATGGCTAGTCAATGCATAAATAGAGTGAATCATAATGGTCCATCCTTCTTCGGTCAATGTTTCAAATGCAATAAGTATGGTCATAAGGCAATTGAATGCAAAACTGTGATGAAAATTTTTCAGAATAAAATGAATGTTAGATGCTATGCTTGTGGTAGATTTGGACATGTTGCTAATCAATGCAGATCAAGAGGAAATTAGATGAACTTCAGGCCTATGTAGGAGAATTTTATTTGCTATGCTTGCAACGAATCCGTTCACATTACTAAGTACTGCAGAAGCAAAAATATGAACAGGAGAGGTTCAAAAGATAAGAACAAGAATGTGAAGGCAGATGAGAAGGGAAAAGTGAAAGTTGAAGAAATCATAGAATAGATGAATAATTCATGGGTTAAGAAAAATGATAATGATGCAGGAAGTGGATCCACACTTGATTTTGGTGCTAGAACTACATAAGATAATTAAACTAAGGCATCCGGCCTTGGAGGAAGCAATCATGAAAATCCTATAAACCCCTTGTTAAAGATCTGTGTCTGACTTTGGTAGGTTGCAAAATTTGTATTTGATGATTGTAGATGCTCTAGAAGGATTTCCAAAAGTATTGGAGCAGATTTGAGGGTCCACAGAAGATTTTGGGACAATTCAGGGTTTCCTGAAGGTTTAGGGCAAAATGTATTTAATGTGTTAGAAAGTTAAGTGTGCAGAGGATATAAAGGTACTCTTACTTCTCATTTCTCTCTTTTCCTTTCTAAAGAGATGCATCTGAGCACATCTTGCAAGAGATTTTGAAGCAATCAAGACTGTGAAGATGATTCAGCGATGGAACCCTAATCCAGCATATGAGGTATTTATTTGGAAATATTATGAATTTGATATTTTTGAGTAAGATCTTCAGTTGTTTAAGGAGCCTGAAATTGGTAGAAAGGTTTGGAAGGAAGTAGAGCACTATGCACAAAATATTGAATTTAAGCTAAGGAGGTCTGAGAGGCAAGAAAAAGAGATATACTAGTTGCAGAAGATGTCAAGGTAGCCAGGAGGAAGAAAGAGCTAGTTGAGGTAGTAAAGATTGAGGTAGCTCATGTTTCTATAAAAGGAAAGTTGGTTTAAGGTAGTGATGAGTTTGAGGCAGTGGATGCTGTTGAGGCTACTCAGATCCTCCAGACCAGTCTAGAGATGGAATTCTTATGAAGTTTGAGGAAGATGCAGAATAGATGGTGAAGCAAAGGATATTGAAGCTATAGTACCCGTTTCAAATGCAAGTGGCAGCAAGATAATTCTTGGAGGAGGATCAGCAAGAATCGTTGAGTTGACAAATCTTATCAGTTTGGTAAATGTTCATTTTTTAATCTTTTGTGAAGACTGCAGTTGTTCAGATCAGGAAGGAGTTAGTGGAAAATGGATTCAGTAACTTGATGAGTATGATTGCTAGTTGTCACAACCCTCCTCTATCACTTTTTGATTTAAATACACTTCTATTATGTTTTTGGTTAAATTACTTAAAATGATTGAATAAATGTTATAAAAGAATAAAATGAACACACACACACACACTTGGAGAATATAATTCAAAAGGCATTATTTTTATTTATTTATTTTCCACTCCCAATTATGGCACATGTTGTAGGAAGAATAAGAAGCTTCTAGATGAATCTCCACCACCTTGCATGTAACTCCCCCACTAAGTTTAATCAATTTGCATGAGTCCAATATTGGAAAAGAATCTCCTTTTTAATTAAATTTTCTAGATAGTGGAATGGAGGGATTTTTCTTATAAAATGATATGCAAGTTTCAAAGAAGGGAGTTGATTATGTTTTGGAGGAAATTTCCCAAGTTTTTCTTTGGTAGTCTCATTTTTGTTCCAGGATTTTTAAGTTGTTGTTGAAGGATCTCTCTCAAGTTGCAAGGAAGGATCAAAGGATAGCTAGAAGATTCAACATCAAGCTTCAGTAAACCAGGTTCTCTCCTTTTGTCATATGAGGAATTTGTATTTATCAAAAAATATATATAGTTTCTAGATTCTTTAGTTGAATATAGTTTTCTGAAAGAAATCATTTTTTTTATTTGCTAGATAGGAAGAAAATCTATTTGTTTTCTTTAAAGAATTGCAGTGATATAATTCCTTCTCTTTTTAAATACAAATGCAGACTTCTCTTGCATATTTTATTTAATCTATTTAAAAGGTAGAAAATCAGATTTCTGCTTTTTTGTTTTCTCTTGAAAACTAGAGATGATATTGAATATAAAAATAAATAGATTTCTCTCTTTGTGAATGAATAAATAAATCTCTTCTTCTTAATTAGGAATAAATATTGATAAAATACTTTCTCATAATGCATATAAAGGATAGCATTATTATTTATTTTTCCTAGAAAATATACACATAATCTTGCTTTTTGTTTTTTCAAAGATTTTTAGATCTATGCAAAAATCATATTTCCTTTATTTTTAAATCTCTTTTTCTGAGATTAAAACTCTTCCCTGTGTGATTTGAATCTTAATCTTTATTTCTTCCCTCTAATTCATTTTTCTGGTTCTTCGAATGGAAATCTTAATCTCATTCTTAAAATAAATCTCACTATGAATATTAGTTAAAAAAAGCTCTCTTTGAATATTAGTTGAATAAAATCTCTGTGTGGATATTAGTTGAATAAGATCTCTATGTGAATATTAGTTGAATAAACTATCTCCCTATGAATACTGGAAATAAACTCTCTCTCTCCCTGTGAATGCAAAAAATAAATTATTTCCCTATGAATGTTGGAATAAACTCTCTCTCTCTCTCTCTCTCTCTCTCTCTCTCTCTCTCTCTCTCTCTCTCTCTGTAAATATTGATCTCTTGTTTACTGTAAAATCAATTTTAAAGCAATTATCTACCTTTGTGTTATTCATTCCTAGGAATAAATCCTTATTCTCATTTGTTTACATTAATATTATTTTTATTTCATATATTTGGTTATATAAATTTCTCTGTGGAAATGAAGTATAAATCTCTCTCCATGACAAAATTCTTCCTGAGAAAACTCTATTGTGAAGATTTCATCCTTAACTCAATAGCCTTCAAAAAAAAAGGGGGGGGATCTTTCTCTATGTATCCATGAATAGTTTGAGATTGAAGTTATATCATAAATTTCCTTGGTTAAATTAAGTCATTATTATCTATATTATTATTCTCATGGCAAAAGTTAATTAAAATTTATAAATTTCCATATATTATATTTTTATACACATATAAATAATTATAATTGTGTTTCAATAAAACTTTGGCGTCATTATTTACATCGCAAAGTAAATGTATTTTGGGTGCCATTAATCTTGGTTTCGGTTATGAGTGGAAGGTGAGGTGGGCATGAGGGACCCACCCACCCCACTCGTTGTAGGCTCTGCTAGCGCAGTGACCCGCAGGGGTATGGGGTGGGCAGGGGCCCACCTTCCCATTCCCTCTTCCCTCGTTTAAACCCCGCCTTCACCGCTCATGCATCTGTTTTTTTTTTTAAATGGAAGAGACTTAATGACTAGTTAATATCATGATGGGAGTTTATTCATTTTTTTATTTTGTAAAATGGAAATTGTTAATTTAAATTTTAGTTTATTAATGATAAACTTAGATAAACTTATAAGTAAACTTTGAGTCATTGTTAACTAATACTTTCACATAAACCTTTAGTAAAAATTTATAATTGTAATTTTTAATTAAAATTAATCCATTTGGAATTTTTTTTGGGACACTTGGTTGGCATTATGATTTGATCCAAAATTTGTTTAATGCCTAAACTAATTTTCCTTATTTCGAACTAGTGACTCTATTTCTAAATAATCTCGTAATAGGAATGAATATTGCTTAATTTTGCATGTAAATTTCACTATACTTGCATCATGTGAATTTCTTTTACCTTATTAGTATTTATTGAGTAGCAAGTTACACTTTCTTCATCTTCATGCAAATACGCATTTATTGGTATCGCATAAGAAACAAATTTATTATTAGTATGTGAATTTCATAATTGTCAGTATTGTACAAGTTATATTTCGAGTTGAATTATTAATAATTTAGTTGAAAAAGGAAGATGGTATTTTTCCAAGTGAATTATCGATCCCATAGAAGTATTATTTCAATTGATTAAACTCTGCAATGTCCAATTATGCATTCATTTCATAAATTGTTTCAAGAACGATGCTAGTTAAAAGTTTTCATAGTTTCTTAGTTAGAATACTAAACAAAGGAAGTCGGAAAACCAAAACCTAGCAGCGTTCGGTATTTACGGTGCCTCTGGGTCATGCTTACGGGTAATGTCATCGTGTTGAACTACTGCACTTAACGCCTAATAAAGCTGCATCAACGACGTCTGTGGCATCGTCCCTATAAATCGTCGAGGAGTAATAAGGGACACTTGGAAGTTAAAATCCAAGGGGTGGGTAATCCCCCTTGGATCGATAATCTAATAAGATAATCCTTAAATGATTTTACATCCATTGAGTTAAACCATAGTAAACCTCCTTAAGGTTGATTGAGTGAATTGTCTTTATGAAATTGATTAATCTTGAAGAATTGTTGTCGATTGACAATTGGTCAAGGGTGACGCTTATGATAAGAATTAGGATCTAGTTGTTTTAGGCCACAAGCAATAGGCCATCTTGAGCCTTTTCTTAAGCACTACCATTGTGGGTAGCAATCGTAGAGAAACTGTCTGGGACATTGACCCTAGAAAGGGTTGCATACCCACTAATCAGTTTACATCAAACCACAGAGTAGAAAATAGAACTACATACTTTATGCCTTGATCCCGTGCCGAAGCGGGTATGTAGGAAGTCTTGGGATGGAGTTGTCCCTCATATTCAGGCGTTCGTGGGTGGGGTCTAGGCTTGGTAGAAAGAAGGATTGAGTAGAATCCTAATTTGAAAGATAAGTATAATATAAAGGAAAAAGTAATTCATTGCATACTCGAAAGGAATCCCGTATGGATTCGCTTGACTTCCCAAGGCTTTAAGCCAAATTCTGAGGCGGAATTCAAGCTTGTATTATGTTATTTAATTACTCCTAAGGACGACGACCTCGATGCACTTCTGTTAGAAGAGTGTAGTACTTAGTGAGTGGCTCAGGACCCGAATGGTCTCGATGAGTCTAAGTCTCTAGCCAGAGCACCTCCTATCCTGATTGGATAGATGCCTACCTCGTATGGGTAGATGCCTATCCCATATTGGACAGATGAAATCTTATGTCCTGTATGGATAGATGCCTAACCCATATGGTTAGATGCTCATCCCGGATGGATGAATGCCTAATCCAAATGGATGGATGCCCAGAGTATGCGATTGAATCAAACACAATGATTTATTAAACAAAAAAAAAAGAATGGTCAATTTTGTTGAGTTAATTATGGTGGGTTCTTACACTACTGATAGAGATTTATGAGATACACTGTATGAAGGTGGAATTGTCTTCAAAGCATGTTTATCATCTGAGGATATAGAGAAGCAAGTTATGCAGTTTGGAAAGCAGTTAGCAGATCTATTTTGGAGTGTTTGAAGTAGTTGGGATAGAAATTTGAGTTCCTTTGCAGATGTATTCAAGTTTGTATAAATTTGTGGAGTCAGTTTATTCATAGTCATTCTTGTCATTGATGTTAAAGGAGGAATAATCAGTGTTATGGTTAAGATGTTCAAATTTTTGAGTTTGTCAAGGGAGACAAAAATCTATGTTGGATATTGTTGAGTTGTATGCATGATCTAAGGGGGAGAGAATCATGATTTGCATATGTGTCTTTTTGCATTGATGTCAAAGGGGGATAGAAGCATGTGAGAAATTGCTATATCCCGTGCTGATCTCAGGAGGAGATTGTTGAGAGTTATGGGTTGTTGATTTCTTTCTTTGCATTGATTTTTTTTCACATTCATATGTTGCCATCAATTCCAAAGGGGGATATTGTTGGATATTATTGATAAGTTTGTTGGAATAATGTTTAGTCATTGATGTCAACATATACTTTTGTGTATTCCAGTGTTGTAGTCAGATTAAATGAGTTGGTTTGGTCAGTATGTTGTAGATGAGTTGTTGTAGTTTAATCAGTTTTGAGATGCTTACTTCTAGTTGATGCAATAGAAGTTTAAGTGGTCTGCATGATAATTTGATCAAGTTGTGTGTTTTGGTATTATGGTTGATATTTAGTTGTTCGTGTTATTCAATATTCTGGATTGTGCTCCACATTGCTCTGGAATTGCAATATCTTGGTTTGTGGTTTTGGCAGAGTGTTTGGCACATTTAGGTGTGTCCTCAATTCAGATGGTTTATGATTTGGAAGTCCACAAGTGAATCTTTTAGTTTGTCAGTGAGTTGAGTTGATATTCTTCAGGTTCGATATAATGATGATAAAGATTCTAGTAAATGGTGATGTTGCAGTTTTTTCTATGGTGATTCACATTTCTTGTGGATGTTTCTAGATCATTCTCTATCTGTGTTTCATGTTCGAGGAGTTGATTTGGGTCTAGACTATGTCTTAGTCGACATTGTGTTGGTCTGCATGTGCATTGGAGTTCGGATTGAGCCAACTTGGTATTACACGTTTCATTTATGTGTTATAAGTTTTTGGGTTGACATGTAGAAGATCTAATTTGATGTTGTGGATATATAAGAGTGGTTGATATGGTCATTCTTGGTATTGATGGTTATGTTGTGAGCATTGGTGATCAAGTGTGTGTATTTCTTCATATGCAGGTGGAAGATTGGTGCTCCAAATTGCAGAAGAACAACATATTAGAGTAGAGTGTGCAGTTTGATATATGATCTTAACCATAACTATTTCCAAGCATTTGTAGATGTTATATATTAGTTCAAATACTTCAGATATCTACTGTAGTAAATTTGTAAGGTAGTAAGCCTTTTGGGGTTGTAGCCCTTATTGTAATTTGAGCAGTGAGCTCTAGGAAGTGTGCCTAAATGCATGTGCGTTCCCCATTGTAATATTTATATACTTATAGCAAAGTATATCAATATTCTGGGTCTCAATCCCTATGTGGTTTTTCCCTTAACCAAGTTTCCACGTAAAAAATCTCGGTGTTGTGGTGTTGTGTATATTTTCTTTATGTTTATGCATCTTCCCTCTCTTTATATGTGCTATGTGGTTATATGATCAATTTAATAAAGTTAAAGATTGTAGAACACTGATTCACCCCCACTCCCTTCTCAATGTTCCTTGATTCCAACACACATAAGATAAGTTTATTAAGCATGGTTAAGAGGCTTATTTTTCACATCATAAAGAAGAAGGATCTAATCATGCATTTTCCACAATTAAGGCAACTTAATTTCTGATTTTTATATGAGTTTCAAATTTTCTTGATGTTGTTATCCAAGCCTTGAATCTCATCTTTTGATTAGTTTATTGGATAGAGATTGTCTAGTGTCGTAAATTATAATTGGTCCAATTTACTCCTCATGTTTGTGCTCCTACTTTAGTGTTTCCTATCTCCATCCCCTCGTTAGGTCTGGTTTGACCTTATTTTCCAACTTTTATTTCATGAACACCCTTTGGTGGGCCCCATCATGGGACCCCCTCCCGCCTTTCTCTTTGTTTTGGTCTTATTTGTAGAAGGACCAAGATGTGGAATACCCTGATCTAGACTAGGGAGCCCCAAAATGCTCTCGTCCCTCTCAAATGTTCCCTAATTTGAAATGGGGTAGGTCCTATCTCTTCTTGATGATATTTGATCCCTGAGGCTACACATGACCGTTGAAGATCAACCTAATTAGTAATTTACCTAGGGAGTGCTATATAAAGACATCATATCAATTCATTTTCACCTAGAATCAATCTAAGACTCCATCTGTATTATTCATGCATCCATGAACCATTCATCATCAAGAATTTTCAGATATTCAAGGTTGCATATTCCTCATTCAATTATTGTGGATCAAAGTTGCATCAATATAGTATGTGTGTAATTAGGGTTTTTGATGTTCATGTGTTTGTCATATCATTCCATTACATTCAATATTTGTGATTATATTCAAAGAGCATTACATCATCAACAACAATTGCATATCTGAGGTATATCTCCTTAACATTAATTTTACTATTTACATTATTTCATCCAAGGTTAATTCCTAAACTAGGGTTTGACTTAGAAAAACCCCAATCTCCAACATCTATCCCTTTCTTTTCTATGTATAGGAAATAGGTGCAAGAGATGTACTCAATAATTTCAATAGTATTGATAGCGATGAATAGGTTCATCTTTTGACGACACAAAATTCAAAGGACTAGGGTAGATCTATTCTACCTAGTCTCAAAAAATCAGGCTGAACTTTAGAGAATAGGTTCTAAACATCTTTTTTTTCCTAGATCTTAGTTGGTGGCTCCATGGGACATTTATATCTTATTATTTTTGTTAATTTACTTCAATTATCCCTCATTTTCCCCTTATTTCACAATTGCATTCAAAATTCAACTAAGAAAGAGGATAACTAACAATAATCAATTGAATCCAATTAGAATATTAGCCCTTTCCCATTAGGATTGGGCTTAGATCTATTGGGTTCACTCCTCTTTCAATGTAGTTGAGTAAATTAGGTTATTTAACGGATTTACGTAGTGAAACTCTAATTCCCAATTTTTCAAACCTTACAGATTGATCTTCACAATCTTTGGTATGAAACTTGTTTATTTACCAACACTGCCTAGTAACAAATTATGTAAGGATTTTTTAATCAATATTTTGTATCATATGCAATGCCTGCTAAAATACCCTAGAGAAATCAACTAATCTAACTAACAAATATAAATCTTCTTTAAAAAAAACATCTACTAATGCAACATATTATGCTACTATTGGCAATATTGCATTATAATAGACAATGAAAGATTGTTGGCATTTCATAAGGATATTGAGAAGGTTGTTGATGATTATGGATATAACTGATTAAAGATGTTACTATCTTGATATTATTATTTTGTCATTGATGTCAAGAAATTGAGTTTCTAATTCAGTATGATGTTGCCATATCTTGAGAAGTATGATATGAAGATTATAAAGATGTCAGTAAAAGACATAGGAAAGAATATGATGAATAAGGGGATGAATAAGGTATTCAATGGGCAACTAGTACCAAGTTGGACAATGATGAGATCATGATGTTTAGATTGTTTTAAAAATCATACATATGTTGTAAATATAAAGGTTAATACTATACTATGTTATCAAGCAAAGAACCTAGTCGGTAAACCCTAAGGTTATCGCTATTGGTTAATGAAGGCGGAATGTCTACTGAGTGGATTTTAGTATTCACCGAGTTGTTACCAAGTTGTAACCGAGCTATAACAAAATGCATTAAATGTTTACATGCGGTATTTAATGAAGGAAGCTGATGAGCTGGAGCGGATTAAATGATTGGTAAGCCGTGGAAGAAGTTTGTTAACAAATCTAAGGCAATGGAAAGTCGGCATGAAGATCTACAGCTCAAATTGAACCGCAATACCCTAGCACAAGTTCCAAGACTATTATGCAAGTTCCAAGGCGGGGTAAAACATTTTCAGATTGAAAGATGCATTGAACCTGGACAAGATTGAAGATCTGATGGCTATGATTGATCATGGGAAATGTGATCAAGGAGATTAAGCGGTTACCTAATTGTTTATAAATAGGAAACTATTGATAAACAATGCATGTGGGCAAGTGTATGCACAGGGATTCTACATAGTGATTACCGAGCATAGAAGCTTGAAGACCTATTAGAATAATAGAGTATATAAGCCCAGCAGATAGACAAGATTAGTTCTATGTCTAGATTGTATTGAATAAACAAGAATCTGCTTTAGCATTTTAGATGTGAAGTTGCAAATAGATTTTATTACTGTTATTTTGTGAAAGTGATAGAAAATCTCTTAACTGAGTGGACTTAACAGTCTTCTATGTAAACCCTCTAGCAAGGTGACATTCTGATTGAGTGTTTGAAATCCTTTAACAAGGTCACTTCTAACAAAGTGAAGATCCTAACAGATCTGAGGGAAATCCCTTAACCGGGTCACATCTAGCAATGTGTTTGTAATCTTTAACAGGATTTGCTTTTAACCGAGCATACTCTAGAAGAGTATATTTCTTAGTGGGTCCAAAATCCCATAGTGGTTTTTCCCTATTTGGGTTTCCTTGTTAAATCTGGTGTTATGAGGTTTATATTGTTCATATTCTTTTGAGTTTGCATGTTCAACAGTTTTGGTTATATTATTGAAATATATGTTACCGAGGTTGAATTTGATGTTTTTATGGAAGATTAAGTTTGTATGATTCACCCCCCCCCCTCTCGTCTTGTTGGCTATTGGTTCTGTACTTATATTAAGTATCAGAACGATCAATTGGTATCAGAGCTTTGGACTTCGGAAGGAAAGTTTAAAGGCACTTGAGTTAAAAGATCCAAAGATGTATAAGAGGGATGCACCGAAGTTGAACAAGTCAAGTTTCTCTACATGGCAGAAAAGGATGAAGCTACATCTATCAAGAGTTGGAGAATATGTTGTATACTATCTAGAGAATGATTTTGTTACACCAAGCACCTATCCATTGACTATGGAAGAGATAAAGGCGAAGCAAGAAAATATTCAAGCAATGATTGAAATAACATCTACATTGACCGATTCAGAGTTTAATGATCTAGAAGGTTGCAATGATGCAAAGGCAATGTGGGATAAGCTCATATCAGGATATGGAGGAGATGAACATGTTCAAAGAGCAAAAGTAGATAGTCTGAGAGGAAAACTTGAATCTATGAGGATGAATGAAGGTGAGAACATAACTCAGTATAGTACAAGACTAAAGGAGATTGTCAATCAAATCAAAGGAGCAGGTGGAACTATTGAAGAAAAGGATATAACAAGTAAGTTGTTGAGAACCCTTCTACCAGCTTATGCAATCTGAGTTTCTGCAATCAATGAATTGAGGTATGTACCTAATATGCCAGTTTCTTTGGATGCTACTATTGGTAAGCTACATGCATTTGAGTTAAGTAATTTTGATAACAGTGGATCTTCGGTAAACAAAGTTGAATCTGCATTTAGTTCTTTTCATCTTGATGAATCTAATGATTACAATGAAAGAAAGTATAAGTACTCTGAAGGAGATCACAGTGGAGCAAGTGAAAAAATTTAGAAGAACATGGAAGAAGTACACAAACTGTATGAGGAAATCAGAAAGCAAGAAGAGTTTGAAGCACTATTAGCCAAAAGGTTACGGAGAGGCAAAGGTAAGTATAAAGGAAAACTACCTTTGAAATGTTTCAATTGTGATAAAATAGGACATATGGCTTCTAACTGTCCTGACAAATATTTTACTAAAAAGAGAGATTACTGAGATAACAGACAAAAAGATAATCATTACAGAGGACACCGAGACTTCAGAAGAAGAGATAGAAAGACATGCTTAATAGCTGATGAGAAATCTAACCATGATAAATCAGATGAGACTGATACAGAGGAAGTAGTTTATGTGGCTATCAAGGATGGCTCAGATGAAGAAAGGTATGAAGAAAAAGCCCTAATATCTCACATAAATACTAATGATTCTTGGATTGTAGATAGTGGATGCTCACATCATATGACAGGAGCTAAACACAAGTTTGTTATATTAGAAGATTATGATGGAGTCTATGTTAGATTTGGTAATGATGCACCATGTCTGGTAAGAGGTAAAGGATCTATAACACTTCTTGATAATGCAAGATGCAATGATGTTTATTGGGTTGAAGGTTTGAAATACAATTTGTTGAGTGTAGCACAGCTAAACAATACAGGTTACCGAATAGAATTTCATAAAAGAATTGTCAAAGTTCATGACAAGAATGGAAAGTTAGCTGCTACCAGAACACAAACAAAAGGTAATACATTTCACCTTGACTCAACTTGGAATAAGTATTTGCATGCAAAGTTAGATGATACTTGGTTATGGCATAAAAGGTTTTGTCATGTCAATTTTGATAATCTGATCAAAATAAGTAAGAGGTCTACCGAGTCTTGAAAAACCTGAGAATGCTATGTGCCGAGGATGCCAGATGGGTAAGATGACAAGATCAAGCTTTACAAGTAAGTCTTACACTTCTAAGGGAATTTTAGATCTAGTGCACACTGATCTTTGTGGTCCTATGAAAGTTCAAAATTATTATGGTGATAAATATTTCATACTATTTGTGGATGACTATTCAAGGATGATGTCAGTAATGTTTTTAAAGGAAAAATCAAAAGATTTTCAAATGTTTAAATGGTACAAGGCAAGAGTTGAAAATGAAATAGGAAGACAACTGAAATGTCTTAGATCAGATAGAGGAGGAGAGTTCACATCTGATGAGTTCAACTTATTTTGGAATGATCATGGTATTAAAAGACAAGTCTTTGCACCGAGAACTCCACAACAAAATGGAATAGCTGAGAGAAGAAACAGATCTACTGTGGATTGTGCTAGAACACTGATGATTGAAAAGAAGGTGCCACAAACATTTTGGAGAGAAGCAATAAGCACAGCAGTTTACACCTTGAATCAAGTTCAATTGAAGAAAGGTACTTTGAAGACACCATATGAAATCTGGTATGATAAGAAACCTAATGTTAGTTATTTTAAAATCTTTGGAAGTAGATACTATGTTCATAAAGATGATAGAAATGGAAAATTTGATTAGAAAAGTGAAGAAGGAACGTTTCTAGGTTATTATTCTAGAAGAAAAGCATTTAAATGTCTGATCAAATCATCTAACAAAATAGTAGAAAGTGCAAATGTGAAAATTGATGAATTTGCAGAAAGAAATGATGAAGGAAATTCCATGGAACCAGAAGACTATGATGAATTTGTCTATGTTCAACTGAGAAGTCCTACCAAGAAGACTGTCGAAGAAAATGAAGAGAATATCCAATTATCAAGTGATGAAGAAGATCATACAGAGCCTACCGAGCCTGTATTAGCCAAGTATGTTAGAAGACATCATGCACCAAGTCAGATTATAGGAGATAAGGATGATCTAGTGATGACAAGGAACAAACTGAGACAGAACACATGTTTGATATCTGAATTTGAACTGAGAATAGTGAAAGAGGCATTTAACAGTGAAGATTGGGTAAATGCTATGACATAAGAGATTGATCAAATCAAGAAGAATGACACATGGACACTAATCCCAAGACCAAAGGACAAAAATGTAATCGGTACAAAGTGGATTTTCAGAAACAAGCTAAATGAAAAAGGTGAAGTCATTCGAAACAAAGCAAGACTAGTTTGCAAAGGTTATGCTCAAGAAGAAGGAATTGATTATGGTGAAACTTTTGCACTTGTTGCTAGACTTGAAGGAGTAAGAACATTGTTGGCCTATGCTGCTTCAAAAATTTCAAGATACACCAAATGGATGTCAAATCTGCATTTTTGAATGGAATATTAGAAGAAGAAGTTTTCATTGAACAACCTGAAGGATTTGTTGAAGACAAGAATAAAGATCAGGTATGTAAATTGAACAAAGCTTTATATGGTTTGAAACAAGCACCAAGAGCATGGTATGAAAGATTGCACTCTTATTTGATTAAGATTGGTTTTATAAGGACAAGTGAGAACAACAACATGTACATGAAGAATGATGAAAATAGAATATTGATCTCAGCCATATTTGTTGATGATATTATATTTTGTGGAAATGACTCTTTATGCAAGAACTTTGGAAATGAAATGAGAAAAGAATTTGAGATGTCATTAATCGGTGAGATAAAGTATTTTATAGGTTTACAGATATTGCAAATGAAAAATGAGATTTTCATTACTCAATCCAAGTACATAAAGGAAATCTTGAAGAAATTTGGAATGGATGATTCAAAACCAGTAAGTACTCCTATGACTATCAACTGTAAATTATCTAAGAATGATGAATCTGCATCTGTTGATGAGACACTTTACCGATCCATGATTGGAAAGCTACAATATGTTGTTCACAGTAGACTAGATATAGCACACATGCAGTAGGTATAGTTGCAAGACTCTCTGCAGATCCTAAGGAAACACACATGACAACAATCAAAAGAATTTTTAGATACTTGAAAGGCACAGAGGATTATGGCTTAGTATATCAGAAAGGAAATGATTTTGATTTATAAGTTTATACTGATGTTGATTGGGTAGGCAACATTGATGATAGGAAAAGCACAAGTGGAGGAGCTTTCTTTTTTAGGAGAAAGACTAGTGAGTTGGCTTAGCAAGAAACAAGGATGTGTTTCACAGTCAATAGCAGAAGCTGAATATGTTGCTGCAACATTGAATTGTACAAACATTGCATGGATCAAACAACTATTGGAAGGTATAAATAAGAAAGTTACCGAGCCAGTAACTATATTCTGTGACAATACTAGTGCCATTAATATTTCAAAGAATCCTGTTATGCACTCTAAGACAAAGCACATATCTATCAAATATCATTATCTTAGAGAAGAAGCTCAAGAGAAGAAAGTGGTGTTGGAATATGTTAGCACAAAGGAGAAAATAGCAGATATCTTCACCAAGCCACTACCAAGGGACACTTTTGAATATCTCAAAAGTAAGTTAGGGGTCCTACCCCTATCTTCTACTCACTGACCGAGTTCGGTGAAAGCATCAATCCGATGACTCTAATGAATATCTTTTAGGAGTTGATGCTGATTTATACACTTTAGGATGTTTTCTAAATGTGTACAGGAAATAATACAGGAAATATTATAGAGAACAGGAATTGGAGACAAATGCTTTGACTAAGACTCAGTTGATACACACCAGCATGAAATCACTTCTTATAGAAAGAAATTATGTTTTAGTTCCTTTTTTTTGGCATTGTTGTCAAAGGGGGAGAAGACTACTATAAAGACGAAGAAGACCTATCAGGGGAGAAGACTGAAAACAGGAGAAGTGTAATGTATGGGGGAGAGCATTTCAGCATTTTAGAATCACAGCAATCTGAATCTTTTAAGGTCAAATCAATTGGTTTTGCCATCAATGCCAAAGGGGGAGATTGTTGGCAATATTGCATTATAACAGACAATTAAAGATTGTTGGCATTTCATAACGATATTGAGAAGGTTGTTGATGATTATGGATATAACTGATTAAAGATGTTTACTATCTTGATATTATTATTTTGTCATTGATGTCAAGAAATTGAGTTTCTAATTCAATATGATGTTGCCATATCTTGAGAAGTATGATATGAAGATTATAAAGATGTCGGTAAAAGACACATGAAAGAATATGATGAATAAGGGGATGAATAAGGTATTCAATGGGCAACTAGTACTGAGTCAGACAATGATGAGATTGTGATGTTTAGATTGTTTTAAACATCATACATATGTTGTAAATATAAAGGTTAAAACTATACTGTGTTATCAAGCAAAGAACCTAGTCGGTAAACCCTAAGGTTATCACTATTGGTTAATGAAGGTGGAATGTCTACTGAGTGGAGTTTAGTATTCACCGAGTTGTTACCAAGTTGTAACCGAGCTATAATAGAATGCATTAAATGTTTACATGCGGTATTTAATGAAGGAAGCTGATGAGTTGGAGCAGATTAAATGATTGGTAAGTCGTGGAAGAAGTTTGTTAACGAATCTAAGGCAATGGAAAGTTGGCATGAAGATCTATAGCTCAAATTGAACCGCAATACCCTAGCACAAGTTCCAAGACTATTATGCAAGTTCCAAGGCGGGGTAAAACATTTTCAGATTGAAAGATGCATTGAACCTGGACAAGATTGAAGATCTGATGGCTATGATTGATCATGGGAAATGTGATCAAGGAGATTAAGTGGTTACCTAATTGTTTATAAATAGGAAACTATTGATAAACAATGCATGTGGGCAAGTGTATGCACAGGGATGCTACATAGTAATTACCGAGCACAGAAGCTTGAAGACCTGTTAGAATAACAGAGTATAGAAGCCCAGCAGATAGACAAGATTAGTTCTATGTCTAGATTGTATTGAACAAATAAGAATTGTTGGCATTTCAATAAGGATATTGAGAAGGTTGTTGATGATTATGGATAAAACTGATTAAGGATGTTTACTGTCTTAATATTATTATTTTGTCATTGATGTCAAGAAATTGAGTTTCTAATTCAGTATGATGTTGCCATATCTTGAGAAGTATGATATGAAGATTATAAAGATGTCGGTAAAAGACACAGGAAAGAATATGATGAATAAGGGGATGAATAAGGTATTCAATGGGCAACTAGTACCAAGTTGGACAATGATGAGATCATGATGTTTAGATTGTTTTAAAAATCATACATATGTTGTAAATATAAAGGTTAATACTATACTATGTTATCAAGCAAAGAACCTAGTCGGTAAACCCTAAGGTTATCGCTATTGGTTAATGAAGGCGGAATGTCTACTGAGTGGATTTTAGTATTCACCGAGTTGTTACCAAGTTGTAACCGAGCTATAACAAAATGCATTAAATGTTTACATGCGGTATTTAATGAAGGAAGCTGATGAGCTGGAGCGGATTAAATGATTGGTAAGCCATGGAAGAAGTTTGTTAACAAATCTAAGGCAATGGAAAGTCGGCATGAAGATCTACGGCTCAAATTGAACCGCAATACCCTAGCACAAGTTCCAAGACTATTATGCAAGTTCCAAGGTGGGGTAAAACATTTTCAGATTGAAAGATGCATTGAACCTGGACAAGATTGAAGATCTGATGGCTATGATTGATCATGGGAAATGTGATCAAGGAGATTAAGCGGTTACCTAATTGTTTATAAATAGGAAACTATTGATAAACAATGCATGTGGGCAAGTGTATGCACAGGGATGCTACATAGTAATTACCGAGCACAGAAGCTTGAAGACCTGTTAGAATAACAGAGTATAGAAGCCCAGCAGATAGACAAGATTAGTTCTATGTCTAGATTGTATTGAACAAATAAGAATTTGCTTTAGCATTTTAGATGTGAAGTTGCAGATAGATTTTTATTTTGTGAAAGTGACAGAAAATCTCTTAACTGAGTGGACTTAATAGTCTTATATGTAAACCCTCTAGCAAGGTGACATTTTGATTGAGTGTTTGAAATCCTTTAACAAGGTCACTTCTAACAAAGTGAAGATCCTAACAGATCTGAGGGAAATCCCTTAACCGGGTCACATCTAGCAATGTGTTTGTAATCTTTAATAGGATTTGCTTTTAACCGAGCATACTCTAGAAGAGTATATTTCTTAGTGGGTCCGAAATCCCGCAGTGGTTTTTCCCTATTTGGGTTTCCACATTAAATCTGGTGTTATGAGGTTTATATTGTTCATATGCTTTTGAGTTTGCATGTTTAATAGTTTTGGTTATATTACTGAAATATATGTTATTGAGGTTGAATTTGATGTTTTTATGGGAGATTAAGTTTGTATGATTCACCCCCCCCCTCTCATCTTGTTGGCTATTGGATCTGTACTTATATTAAGTATCAGAACTATCAGCTACAAGTACCCATATGCATTAATCATAATTTTACATGAATGCATAAACAACTAAAACATAATCATATTCTTAACAACATAATACGCAAGTGGAATAAAAATACAACTATTCAACCCTAGGGTATCACATCTCCATCGCTTAACTAACAATAACACATAAACACATCCATAATCATGATATCGTTAACATCCATTACATTTAGGTCCTAATCAATTACTTCCTTCCTAACATGAGAATTATGAACTATCAAATGCAAATCCTACATATCCCCATTAACTCTTAAATTCATTTTTTAGGCACCAATCAAATGTTCCTAATTCCCTTTTAAAACCATATAACATGATAATATCATGTTTCCACATTAAGTATCACCTAATGCAAATCTAGTTAATTTCCTTAAAGGATAATCATACATTCCTACAAGCTACTCATACATATTCATTTTTAAGAGATAACCATTGATTAATAATTACATTCCTTCCACTAGAAACATTCACTCTAATGCATCCCATAATATTTCATAAGATAATTCCAATAGTAAAATCCTCTTCATTAAGATTTCCAATTACTAATTATGTACAAGAATATCCAATTACTACAAGACCTATTGCATATGATCTCAAGAGAAAAGATACATAGCTTCTCTTACAATTTACATCTTTCTCATGATACAAAATAATTTATCACAATCTCAAAATACATAAAATAAGCTTCAAGAATCCATCCAAGCTAAAATCCAAAAAATTATTAGAGAAAGATGAAAAATGTCAAAATGACCAAAACTAAGCAGATTGGTGCATCCATAGTGTAGATTAGTGCATACATTTCATTTTGTGGCACATTTAAGCCATTCTATGGTGCATTGATGCCAAAGACCAAAAACTCAAAAAATAGAAGAATTAAAGTCACGATTCTACCCATAGTTGAACATAGACTTACAAACAGACACATAATCACTCCCAAAAGGTGTGTAAGGCCAAAATAAAGCCAAATAAAAACACAAATAAAGCAACAAGCCCATACAAGAGAAATTTGACATCATTTCTCGGCATCTCATATACATAGTCACACATTGACATTGCCTAGAACACACACAACACAACAAAATGACAAAATGAAGTAGAAATTCTATTAAAAATGGTATGGTTGACAAAGAACCAAGCAATTCTACAAGGTTGATGATGGAGAATACAACTCTTAAGGACTTCATGTATGCATTTCACAACAATGCTACAAAAATCAATTCTACAAATAACACACACACACACACACACAGAGATATATATATATATATATATATATATATATATATTTATCAACCCCAAACTTTGCAATAAATCCATAAACATTATTCTCCTACACTCTGCAAGCAATCTTTTCATAGGCACAAAGAAAACAAATTCCTTTGAAATCAAAATGCATGAATGAAGGCAAAGCTTCAACCTAGGAAATAGAGTGATGGAAAGAGAAATTCGATGGAGAGCCTAACCAATATCCTCAACCAGCTACAACCAAAAATCCGCTTGAGCTCCAAGCAAAGATCAAACTCCAATATGCAAGTAAATTGCTTCCGAAAGGCAAAATGCTTAGAAAGCTTAATAAATAAAAATTGAAAGCAAACTATGGAAAATTTCCAGCCAATCAAAAAATTCCCAAAATCTATATTCTATGCTTACCATGCACAAATACAAAGTAAATAATATAAAATTATATTATTTACTCACCCCCACAAATTAACCAATAGGATAATAGAGTAGGTAAGGAATACATTCTATTAATTAACGCAAATAGTAAAAAGAGAATTATAAATCAAAAAGCATTAAAATAAAATAAACCTTATGGGCAAATAAAATATAAAATCACAACCATATATAAATAAACAAATAAATAATAAATCAAAGACACAATAAATAAAATAATGAAAGACATTATAAATAAATTAATAATAAACCATTAAATCAAAACTCATATAGCTACATTCAATAATATAATTAAAATGTTAAATATCAACAATAAATTAAACAAATAATAATTAAACAACCAAACTATATGACAAATTAATTTTAACATTGTTGAACTATATTAATCAATTATTAATTAATGAAATAATCAAATACTCACAATGCCACAAGGCAACCTGACACAAGGGTCCAACAACATGCTATAAGATGCCACAAGACAACTCAACTAAGACACTAGACTAACTAAAATATCAACTAAGACCTAGAGTATAAGGAAGGAAAAATTATGCCATCTCCAACAACTTGTCATTGGGATAAAATCATGCTTAGATATGTTAGAGCAGGTGGAGTCGATGTCTAGTACCTGCAATCTTGCAACCACCAATAGCCACAAGACAATATATGCAATAACATATACATGTCAGAAATGACCAAGCAAGTGATAGAGAATCACAATGTCATATCATGCTCATAATGAGTGGTATGACATTGTCTCTAACATGAATACACTAGAAGGCAACCACAGTCATTATATCATCAACTCAATCATCATAATCATGGAATAGGGTTAGCATAATCAAGATGCCATCATAATCTCATAATAATATGAACCATCCAATAATTATAATAAAGACAATATAGATCATCAATGTAAGTTTATCATCATAATAATCTATGATATATCAATCATCCACATAAGTCATCATGTATAATTTCAATTGTCCATATAAATGTCTAGCATCATCCATAAGCATATTTTATATAGATAAAGGCATAAATATAAATCAAAACATCACATAAGAGTCTAATCAAGCCTATTGAGGCATAAATCAAAAGATAAGTCAAGGAGGGACACTACATCCTCCCTCCCTTTGCCTAGGATTACTCATGGAAGCCTGGCAAAAAATAGAAGTAGAGCTCTCTCATATGTGCAACATCCTCCCAAGTCACTGAAGAATCATCACTTGGGTCTCATTAGACCCTTACCTTCTCTATGTCTCGACCCCTAGGGGTTAGCCCTCAACATTGAAGAATGCACATGAGCTCTAGTGGAAGTTGTATGTCCTCTATCTGCAATGCATTCCAATCCAAAACATATGATACATCAAGATACTAAGGCCTCAAAACATATAAATGAAACACATCATAGATACGAGACAAGCTGGGTGACAAGGCAAAGCAATAAGCCACAGGACCAATCCTCTCCAAAATCTCAAATGGTCCAACAAATTGAGGCGCCAATTTAGAGCCTTTTTTGTAATGGATAGGACTCTTTCATGGACGCACCCTCAAAAACACCTTGTCTCCCACTAAAAACTATGTATCCACACTATGAGCATTCACATATTCCTTCTGCTTGTCTTGTGTTGCTATCAAATGCTCTCTAATACATGTCACCCATTGCTCCATGTCCTGCAACATCTTTGACCCAAGAAGCATTATGTCCTCCAAATGATCCCAAGTCAAGGGTATCTGACACAATCGACCATACAATGCCTGAAAAGGGGACATGACAATGAAACTATGATAGCCATTATCATAAGAAAAATCCACCAAATGAATGTAATCCTCCCATTGAGACTGTTGATCCATGACATACATCCATAATATATTCTCCAATTCCTAATTAGCACTCTGAGTCTAACCATCTATCTTGAGATGATATGTTGAATTGAAGTTCATCTGAGCTCCTAAATAATGCTAAAGTGAACATTGGATCGCAATCTGATATAATCTGTCGAGGAATACCATGCAATCTCACTATCTCCTCCATGAAAACATGAGTCATTGTCGCTGTTGTGTAGGAAGATCTGATCAGAGAGAAATGTCCCACCTTGGTCAACCTATCAAAGATGACCATGATAGAATCATGGTGATGAGAAGACATAGGAAATCCAATGATAAAATCCATAGATATATATCCCATTTCCAATCTAGAGCTAGGTTTGACTACAACAAACCTACTTGATGTTGATGCTTTGCCTTCACATGCTAACACTCCAAGGAACAAGACACAAAATATGCTATATCTCTCTCCTCATATCATCCTAATAATATAATTGTCACAAATCTATGTGCATCTTCTTGACACCTGGATATGCCAAGTAAGGTGCACGATGAGCCTCTAATAAGATCAATTCTCAAACACCATCTAAAGGTGGAACATAGATACATCCCAAATGATGAAGAAGACCATTCGACTCCAATCAGTAACCTACATATCTCCCATCCAAATCTCTCCCTAAAGTAATCTCTTCTCTGACCTCTTGGTACAAAATATCTTAAGGAAGGGCACTAAGAATCCTGCTCCTCAAATCTATGTTGAGAGTCATCATCGATACCTCATGCCTCCTACGACCCAAAGAATCCACTACCACATTCTTCTTACCCTGAATGTATCTCACCTCAAAATTGTACTCACAAAGGAACTCCTTCCAAAGCCGCTACCTAGCATTCAAGTTTGGTTGTGTGAAAATATACTGCAAACTATGATGTTTGACTTTACGTGACTTATATGCTATCACTGTGATCTTTGAGTTTACGTGACTTAGGATAATTCACCTTGTGATCTTTGAGTTTACATGACTTATATGCTATCACTCTACCATCTTACATAAGCACTACTCCTAAACCCTCCAAAGAAGCATCTGTGCACACCATAAAATCACTAAAAGGATCTAGCAGTGCTAAAATAGGTGCACTAGTCAAATGCTCTTTAAGGATCCAAAAAGTTGTTTCACATTGATTTGACCACATGGACTTCTTCCCTTTCCTCTAAAGAGAAGTGATAGGATGGGCTATCTTTGAAAATCCCTAAAAAAACCTGTGATAATAACATGCAAGCCCCATGAAACTGTGAACCTAGCCCACATTAGTGGTTGTTGGCCAGCACACTATAACTTGAATCTTAGAGGGGTCTACTGTGATACCCTCGCTTGAAATCACATGTCCAAGGTACTTAACCTATCTCTAGAAGAAATTGCATTTCACCATATTGGCGTACAACTTATTCTCTTGAAGGAACTACAAAACTTACCTCATGTGCTCCTCATACTCTTCCATTGATCTCGAATTAACAATTATATCATCCAAGAATACAAGCACAAACCTGTCGAGATAATTTTTGAAAACTCCATTCATCAAACTCATGAACACTGAAGGTGCATTAGTAAGCGCAAAAGGTACCACTGTAAACTCATAATATCCATATCGAGTACAAAATGTTGTACGATGAATATCCGCCTTGTGAATCCTCAACTAGTGATACCTAGACTTAAGGTCTATCTTAGAGAAGACATTAGTGTCCTTAATCTGATCAAAGAGGTCATCTATCCTCGGTAAAGGATAATGATTTTTCATTGTTGCATTAGTCAACTGCCTATAATTAATGCATAAGCGAAGAGATCCATCCTTCTTCTTCACAAACAACATCAACGCACCCAGTGGGGAGACACTAGAGTGAATGAATCCCCTAGCTAGCAACTCCTCCAACTGCAACCTCAACTCAATCAACTCTTGGGTAGTCATATGATAGGGAGCCTTAGATATAGGCTCTACTCCTAAAACCAAATCTATCCAAAAATCAATGTCATGCTTAGGTGGCATACCCGGAATCTTGCTAGGAAAAATGTCTAAAAACTCTTGGAGGATGGGATGATGATGAAATAGATCATCATGATTCCCTCCTTCATCCAAATCATTTACCCTCATTGTAAACAATTGACAACCCTGACACACACAACGCTTCATCTGCATAGTGGAAATCATGCAAAGAGAAATAGGTCATTGAGGACCCACTATCATCAAGATACTGCACACTCTTGCCATGACAATCAATACTATCTTGATGAGCCTTAAGCCAATCAATGCCTAGCACAACATCATAGAAACCCAAAGAGAGAACACAAAGATCTATTGAGGTGGTAGAAACTTCTAAATCTAACACACAACCATGCACAAAGGAATCCACTGCCACCTTGGACCTCATAGCTAACTCAAACTACCACCTATTATCTTGATTTGGTACAAAAAGACCATATCACTCTACTTATGATGGAGAAATGAAAGAATCTGAAGTACCTTAATCAAATAATACTGAGCTACAGATACCACTTATCTCACCTGTGGTCTCAACAACTGTAGCTTGGTGCTCAGCTTGACAGTTATCAACCACTGAAAATACATGATAGGATCTCCCTGCATCACCTATTGTGGACTTGGAAGTAGCTAGTTTATGTCCTAACATCTGTGTAGTCCTTTGGGGACAATGAATAGTAATGTGACATGGCTGACCACAAGATAAGCAATCTCTTCTACCAAAACCCCTTCTTACTAGAGGCACACTAGGCCGTTGAACACTACCTCTACTGGAAACCTGGTAGGAACTATGTGCTGGATGAGAAGGAATAGATTGCCTATCACACTACCTACCACGATCTCTATCTTGTTGTGATCTAGCACCATGAACAAAGTTTTGAGTCTAGGGATGCTTCTTTTGGAGCTGCTAACTACTCTAAAAAGTAGAAGGACAACTCCTAGCAACACTTAAAGGCTGCGGTTGTGCACCCCTCACAGTTAATCTTGAGGCTAGAGAGCTAACTGTTTGCACACCTAGTACACCTCCCAAAGATAAAGTTAGGTTCTCCTCAACCAACTATGCCTTATCCACAACTACCTCCATAGTCTTAGGCTTGAGAAGTTGAACCCCTCCATTGATGCGGTCACTAAGACCTCTAACAAAATGTTGAATCAACATAGCCTCATCATCTACTATCCCAATGTACTGCTTAAGTTCAAATAAATTATGCTCATACTGCTCAACTATCATATTTTGTTGCCTCAAATCATGAAACTCATCTGCCTTCCTCTTCTTCCAATGATTTGACAAGAATTGGACATCAAAATCACTTAAGAAACAACTCCCAAAACTGTTGCAATATCCAAATGTAACTTTTGCTCCTCCATAAGCCACCATGTAGATGCAAAGTCACTAAGATGCATGATCTCACACCCAACCTTGGTGTTACTACTATATGGATCCATAGTAAAACATCTTCACATAACTAGAAGCTAAGTCTCTGCCTCCATGCCACTACTAGAACCATTGAAAGTAGGGGGACACGATCTCAAAATATCCCTCATATGACTAGCTGCACTCACATCTTGATTTGGCACAATGTCAACTCTCCTTTGAGGTGAACGTGATATCTCTCTTTCTCTCTCTCCTGACGACCAGAATGGTGAGACTCCTCCTACTGATTCTCCTCTTGTCTTTCTCCTAAGCGACCAAGAATTTCCTGAAGCACATTGACCAATTGCAGAATCATATCACCACCATGATGCTCACCATGGTGTGACTCTTCAGAACCCTCGAGATGTGGATTCCATTGAGTACCCATACGATCACCATGACCACAACCTCTACCTCTAGCAGGCATCTTGTCTAACCAAGACACAAAAGAAACTATAAACTAAGAACTAAAGCAATTATAGCAAGAAATCCATCTAGCGAGGATAACTATTTGGCTAACCCTAGATAAAGTTCTAATAAACACAATGGGCTCATATGAAACCAAAGTACCCAATGTATGAACATGGGATCTCATACCAGATGTAATCCCCGCCAAAATACCCTAGAGAAATCACCTAATTTAATTGACAAATAGAGATAATTTTAAAAAAATAAAAAAATCTACTAATGCAACATTTTATGCTACGAGTACTCATATGAATTAATCATAATATTTCGTGAATGCATAAATAACTAAAACATATATTCTTAACTACATAATGCACAAGCAAAATAACAATACAACAAATATCCATCCCTAGGGTATCTCAATGCCATTACTTAGCTAACAATAACACATAAACACATCCATAATCATGATACCATTAACATCCATTGCATTAGTTCCTAATCAATTACTTCCTTCCTAACATGAGAATTATGAATTATCAAATGCAAATCCTACATATCCCCATTAACTCTTAAATTTATTTTTTAGGCACCAATCAAATGTTCCTAATTCCCTTTTTAAACCATCTAACATGAAAATATTATATTTCCCCATTGAGTATCACCGAATGCAAATCTAGTTCATTTCCTTAAATGATAATCATACATTCCCACAATCTACTCATACATATTCATTTTCAAGAGATAACCATTGATTAAGAGTTGCATTCCTTCCACTGGAAACATTCACTCTAATGCATCCCATAATATTCCATAAGATAATTCCAATAGTAAAATTCTCTTCATTAATATTTTCAATTACTAATTATGTACAAGAATATTCAATTACTACAAGACATATTGCATATGATCTCAAGATATAAGATACATAGCTCCTCTTACAATTTACATCTTTCTCATGATACAAAATACTTGATTACAATCTCAAAATACATAAAATAAGCTCCAAGAATCCATACATATGAATAAGAGATACGAATCCACATCCATGCATGCTAACAACAAACAAAGAATATCCCAATGGAAGAAGGCATCAAACCACCTGACCATGTGGAACCAATAAGGAACCCCCCCCCCCCCAATACTAGGAGATGACATGAGGTTCCAACTCACACTCTAGACCTAGGCTAACACCTAACAACGAAGGGACTCAACATGACCTCTACAACAAATAAATAACTAGATAGCAGTAAACCAAATCACACCATGAGGCTAAAAGCAATAAACTCCTAGAGGCGTACCAACACTCAAGGCATAAGGATCATGGACACATGTATGGAAATACTTGTCATCACATGCTATCCTCACATAGAAGGGGCAGAGCCACACCCTGATAGACATGTGGAACTGTCTTAACCTTTGATAAAATCAAGGGAGTACAGTTTATCATCTCCATGGTCTTCACAAGCTCATCTCGAGTCTCCACTCAAGGGTTATGAGGTGGGGCACCAAAACCAATTTTATTATCTTGATGAAGTAAATCCTAATTACCCAACCCACTAATCAAATTATTATGGTTATCACTTGTAAATTAAAGGTAAACTCCCCATGTGGCATCCTTGATAGATCTAGACCCTAAGCATCCTTACTAGGAGCCTCTTAGAAGCCTATTGCTCATGATCTTGATCCACACATGCAAGAGCCCACTCTCCCTAACCATGCACCAAGACCTTAATGTGAAACACAAATAACCACAACACAAGGAGACTCATACAAAGAGAATCCACAAATAACATCAACATACTCATACAAGTCTGAAGCATAACCAGAGCCATAGAGCCAACATGTAAATCAAGAGCCTCAATTATAAATAACACAATAGTAAACAAGAGTAAGTCATAAGTCTATCTTACTCAGCCTCAAATAATACCAAATCCTCAATAGTGGAGCACATCCATCATGCTAGAGCTTACATAAGTCATCCTCAACAACATGGCATTCTCCTTCTTGTTGGAGCTATAACAAAATATATGAACAATCCTCAATAGCAAGGCATAAGATTTCTTGTCGGAGCCAAAAGAAAACAATAAAATGACTAATGCCGAACCATAAGCATCATAGAGAAACTCAGGACATTCACAAAAATCCAAGCTAAAATCTGAAAAATTGATTATAGAAAGACGAAAACTATCAAAATGACCAAAACTGGGTAGATTGGTGCATCCGTAGTGTAGATTAGTTTATCCATAGTGCAGATTAGTGAATACACTTCATTTTGTGGTGCATATAAGCCATTCTATGGTGCATTTATGCCAAAGAACCAAAACTCAAAATACGAAAGAAATAAAGTCACGATTCTGCCCAGAGTTGAACATAGACTTACAAAAGGACACATAATCACTCCCAAAAGGTGTGTAAGGCCAAAATAAAGGCCAAAAAAACACAAATAATGCAACAAGCCCATACAAGAGCAATTTAACATCATCACCCCACATCTCATATACATAGTCATACATTGACATTACCCAAAACACACAACACAAACAAATAACAAAATAAAGTAGAAATTATATTACAAATGGTATGGTTGACAAAGACCGAAGAAATTCTATAGGGTTGATGATGGAGAATACAACTCTCAAGGACTTCATATATGCATTTCACGACAATGCTATAGAAATCAATTCTACAAATAACACACACATATATAAATATATTTATCAACCCCAAACTTTGCAATAAATACATAAAAATTATTCTCCCCCCTTGCAAACATTCTTTTCACAGGCATGGAGAAAATGATTCCTTTTAAATTAAAATGCAAGAATGAAAGCAAAGCTTCAACATGGGAAATAGAGTGATGATAAAAGAAATTCTATGGAGAGCAAAACCAAAATCCTCAACTTGTTGGGAAAATGGTGTCTCAACCTTGCATTTACATAAGGTTACTATTTATAGTAAGTTTTTATTTGAGCATGAAATGGTGCGAAATTCTCCCCGAATCTTCTAGTTGGCTCGATAAGCATTCACATTCCGATAAAGTTACGTCACAAGATCACAGCTAGTTTTGAAGATATTAAATTTATCATTTTGGAGGGGTCCAATGAAAGGTTTAAATTTGATTTTGAGGACTTTAGAGGCCCTAAAATGCCCTGAAAAGTGGGCGTAAATGGTGTAGTGGTCTTTAAGGCAATAGAGAAATTCACTAGCTTTCTGACACTTCCAATGGTTCATCAATAGGACACACGGTTCTCAAGTTGTGGCCTCTGGAAGTTTGTACTCCTGAAATAGGAAATCTAAAATACATCGGACATGTAAATGAGCTAAAAAAAGGGAGGGACATGTCATAAAGAATCTAGAAGGGAGATAAGGTTGGCTACACCTTATTGGGTGGTTTTATCCCATGGTTTTGAAATACTGTTTGATGGTTTCTCGTATTGTATCTCCTATATATGAGGTACGTGAGATAGAGGTTGTGAGTAAGAGTCTTATAACTATTGAGTTACCTTTGAATCTCTTATTAGTGGCACTCCTGCAAAGAGCTTGCTTTGCAAGTATATTGCAATCCTTTTTTTATTGCAGAATAATATATTGGGCGGCTTTTGGAGTGTGGGGTTTTTCTCCCGAAAGGAATTTTCCCACATAAATCACTATTGTGATGATCTATAAAAAATTATTTGCATTACCCTCTGTTGTTCACCAAAAGTGATAATCCAAGTATACCTACAAATCTATCTATGAGATAGCCAATCTCAATCAATGAAACACCTCAGGGCTTGGAAAACATAACATAGGATCCTAATGATCCTCTTGCACTTCAGGTTCTACTAGACCTAGGGGGGGGACACCCTTTTGATGCATTGAATACAACAATCACAAACATAAGACTGCATCAACAATGAGCAGACAAACCATTCCACAAGCTCACCAAATTAGGTAACATGTACAGATGGGCTGGATCTTATACAAATAATAGGTGAAATAGAGCTTTGGAAGGATAGAACATTAACCCCTAAACATAAAGGGAAATAGATTTATCTTTTAAAATGTATATCTGAGACCATTCCCAAATCTGTCAAAGACTAGTGCCTTGTTCATTGGGCAGCAGAGTCACTCACGGAACTACAAATATGAATCATAGATGCAAGTTTGTTTTCCTTAAACAAGATATTCATGCATCAATACCTTATATTAATGCACTATTTGATTCATTCACAAATTCATCAGATCTGGATACATATTTCATTATTTATGACTGACTATAGAATTTAAACTCTTCATTGAAGAATGCTTACAAACAATCATACAATCTCCTTGAGATGACAAATTTCATCCTCCTTGAGGATTGAATTCATAATAATGAAAAAAACATATCATAGAGACAATCTTGTGGGAAATTACTCATGCCTGACACCAGTAAGACCTACAATTAAAACCATATTTACAACACTACACTGCAATCTCTATACCCTGAAACCAAACAGAAGCATTTACAAACTTGGGTCAAGATCTTCAGAAAATGGAAGCCATCAAATCTAGAGCATTTCTCCAAATTTATGGAACCCTTACAACTGAGAAGAATTGGGAATAAAAAGGGAGAGGGAACCAAATCAAATCTGCAACTGAATTGCCAAGTGTCTCCTTTCTAACTGAATTTTGTTCCCGTGGAAACTGCCTCCAAAATATCCCATATTTTTCAAAATTAACCTCATAATCATATTCCTCACTCCGAGATCTTTTCGGCGATATATAATACTTTATATTTTGGCCAAAATTTAGACCCTGGGCAAATTAATTCCCATTTGTGCTCAGTCATTTAAATATTTCGAATTTTAATATAGTCAGAACTATATCATTTATTCATTTTAATTTTGATTTTTGCCTCCATTTGTGCTCTGACGCCTTGCCACCTGGCGGCCTCTAATTGGTCAATGGGGTTGATCGGACGCCACCTGGGATGACACCTCATCATCGCCACGTCATCTACTTCGTCACTGCCACTTGGCCACCACGTCATCGCCACTGGACTGCCACCTATGCACCACATCATCGCCACTGGACTACCACCTATCACAACACGTGGACGGCTCTCATTCACTTTCGCTATTTCACAGGGTGTAACTCGCGTGCATCTTCCCTTCGCAAAATAGCGCGCACCGTCGATCCATCTCGAACTTGCTCACTCATTAACCCGACTTTTCTCTGCAAAATTTTGCCTGTCTGCCTCGGGAAGTGTGCCTGCATGGGGTCCACCTAGTCACCATCTAGTCAACTCCTTCATTGCCTTGGGAAGCATGCTTGTGCGTGGGCCCGCCTTGGGCGCCCATAGGCACCATCTGTCAAAAGCCTTTATGGCTTAGACATATTACTATAGTGCGTTTTTGTTTATAAACATCAAAAACGTCCATTTCCCAGTCAATGTGGGATAAAGCTATTTGCCTATAGCTGTACTTTGGAGCTTCTCTCTAAGTTTTAATGGTGATTTCTTTGCATTTGCTTGGAATTCGATGGCCTTTGCTTCATACCAAACACAAAGAGACTACTACTAGGGTCGAATTTGTATTTTCCATATACATTAATTTGCATTAAACTTCTTTCCCCATCCACCATGTCATGGAGAAGGCTTCCCTGTGCATTTGTTTAAAAGTTTTTCATGTTGTTTAACTCACACAGAGGGATAGCCACGCAGGGATGAAGGAGGAAGACTCTTCTTCAAAAGAAAATGCCATCTGCCACGTTTTTACATAGGGGAGGGGATGGCTTTACAACAACAAATAGCGTTTTCATTTTTTTATTAAAAAAAAAAAACTTCTGCTGCCATAGCCACGTTGGTTTTGCTGTGATTTTAAATGCCTTCTTCAGTGCTTCACAGTTCATGCACCATGCACAGGGAGAGGAGGATTTTGGCTAGGTCTTATGGTAGCCAATGCATTTGTTTAAATGTTTTAGTTTGTTGCTGTAGCTGCTACCAAAGGGAGAAATGGGTGTTGACATGATTGCTTCAGCATGCCACTTTCCGTAAGTTGCACATTGAATGTGGTCTCAAACAACCACTTGCATTTGCTAGGAATTTCACCATGGGGTTGTTGTATATGAGAGGAAGGAATGGCAATTTTCATTTGCCAGAAAGTTCATGATGCCCTCTTTCAACTTCTATGCTGCCATTGGAGGGAAGACATTGCAATTTAATTGCATTTACTATTCACTATGCTGCCCATTTACCACTTTTTTGAAGGTTCTAATCCATCAATTGGATTTGCTGAGAGTTTTTTAATGGCTGCCTAAATCAGTCCATGCATTATTGGGCAATATGGCATCTCATTGGAAAAATGGCCAGCAGCATCTAGTTGATCAAACACTTTTTTTTTTAAATGGCTTATACATTTTCATTTCAAATAAATATCCATCAATCCATAAACAACAAGTACACTGAAGTCGCCTCTCTCCATCCTACTAGTGAATTATAGTCGAGCTAACATTGATATACATTACTCTGAATTAAGACCACTTCGCCATGAAATTAATGCACGAGCATGAGGAATTCTTCACAAACCTCAAACATACCTCTGGAAATGATCGACATCGTTTTCGGATCATAAAATTGCGTTTTACATCCTTCAGGCAATTATGCCACAATTTTCGCATTTAATCGTGAAGACGTAATTTTCAAACCTGTCAAAACATCTTTCTGGAGCTCGCCATCTGACAAGCATATACTTTGATACACAAGGATGACATCTACCAAACGGTTTCTCAAGACAAGTCCCGAGCGAAGAGATATTAATTTCCGAAAACGGCCAACTGGCTTTGTCGACACTACGGACCTGATGAAGTCAATGTTTTGGCAACACATGATGCCTTTCTCAAAAATATCATACGACCTCCGTAGGTCCTCAAATTTGGAACATAGGTACCTTAAAGTACATATTAAATCTTTGAATTCTCATTTCGATCACCAAACTGACAGGATGCAAACGACGCGCTCACAAAAATGGCTATATTAATTGATATAACACTGGAAGTGCGGATAACTGAATTTGATGGCAAAATGAGCTCTTTTGAAAACCGATCAAACGGATTGGTAGAGCCTTTAAATTTGAAACGTAGCTCACCATTTATACCAACATTAGCTCGAAACAAACATTCTGACATGATGCTCATCAGGGCATTTTTACACTTGTGCAAACATCACAAACTACAAACGGATTGAGCTATGAAAACTGAGCAAACGGATTCATAAGGACTTGAAATTTTGCATGTTGACTCACATTTATGCATAAAATTCAATCTATTTTGAAATTATTCATGATAATAAACATGGAAAAAGATATAAACACCCAAAGTAGGCTACTTAATAAAATTTGCACTTGTGCCTAGAATGCACTTTCAGCTCACCCCTCAGAACGGGTACTTGATAAACTTCTCCAAACTGAATTCTGAAAGTTGCAACACACTAAATAGGCCAAATGAAAGGTGTGGGACATGAATCCCGAGCCTTACCCTCTGAAAATCAACTGGCTCCATTTTACCCCCTTGCTAACTAGGCCATTCAAACTGACTTATTTGGGTGCCTTTCTGACATACAGAGCAAAAATTTGAAATAGGCCTACAAACTTTGACTCAATTTTAAATACTCCCAACAGTGGCTCTGACTGAAGATGGTTGATTGTGAGATCAACACAAGAATCCAGATATCTTTGGTTAAGCAGACCACCCAAAAGACGGGTCATTCTTCTCTCAATTCTTCTCTTCTCATTTCAAAAACAGGGCAAAGGACTGATCACTAGGTGACATAAGAGTGCCATACTCTTTACCATTCTTTCCCAGCTGAAATGAAAAGTGGCCTAACTCATTCTGAAAGTTGAAAACATCAGGCACATCTATATTACTAGTTTGCTCAAATGATGAACACTCCTCCACAATGATGGCTTGCAAACTAGAGAGGAAAACTTCCTCATAACATGACTGCACTTCCACTTGCTGATCACAAAAACTATCAACATTTTGCACACATGAAAGTACATGATTTTTACTTGCCAATGGTTCATTTCCTCCTTGCAAATATGAGAAAAACACCCCAGATCTGTCATGTCTTCTAAAAGGTAGATCCTCATAATGCATATCAAAGCCATAATTCATATTAACATATGAACCTTCATTATCATACTTATCAACCATATATGCATTATCATTTTGTCTATCAAACATAGGAAAAGAATCAACATCATATGTATCATTTTTTACACCCTCAAAAACATCATCAGAGTCAAAACATATACTGAGTGGGTATGAAAGATTGGGCACATTTTTGAATCCACATCTCTAAAAATCAGCAGCTAAGAGTTCTGAAATTTGTTCACTACATAGTGAACCTCCTTCTTCATTTTCCTTGGCTTCATCCTCTGAGTTGTAAACATTGCCCCAATCTGATAAAGGTATTGGATCTGCAGTGTTCATGTCCCTGTGCGCATTTATTTCATCATCACAACAACTTGCATCTGCATCATATCCTTTATCATGCTGCTCATAATGTGTTGCTACATGTTGCAACTTAGTTTCATAACTGGGGTTGCAAACATATTGTGGATTGAACTTAACAACAAGGTGATCCATACCATTAAGATTTGAAATCTCAACGGGCTCATGATTAGTTGAACAATCATTGTTCTCACAAATTTCTTCTCGCTCTGAATACACATCTGAACTTTCAAGCTGAGAATAATCACATTCAACATCATAGGAGGTACATCCACTCAGGGGCTCATCTCCTTCATTATTTTTAATCTTGTGTATATTTTCAGATTGGTTACTTTCAATCATATCTATCCATTTTTTAATAGATTCAACACATTCTTCTCTGAAGGCAGTAGACCAATTAACTGAGTTAGGCTCATAAAGCTCTAAGAATATCTCAATTAAAACAGACTCAGGGGGTCTATTATCAGTTGAAAGCTCATTCAATGCAGCTAAGAATCTTTCATAGGAGACATATGATGATTCTCCTTTACTTCTTAGCTCTACTTTCCCTTTTAACAACCAGACAAATCTCTCTTGGATCATTTGAAGACATTTTTCAATTTCTATATTGATCTCTTTCAAATTTGACAAAGGATTCACGGATCTAGGAACTACATCTGGATCCATCAGGTTTTATAATAGTCACTGAACCATTATCATGACCATGCACCTTACTATTTTTTAAAAAATCTTTTCAAAAACCTTGCAGTCACTAATTTTCCCAATTTACATACTATTGAAGATCATAAACATTGGATATTGCAGCAACATAGATATGCAAATTAATCTTGAAATTCTTCTTTCCCTCTAGACTAGTGTTGTTCACTAAATGGGAAAACGACATTACACATTCTAATTTTCAGAACAAACATCTTTGCATTTGAAACCTCTGAAAATACCTGGAGATTTACTTCACCTTTAGCATGGTCTTTTACATCAGAGTCGCCACCTCTTGCACAGAGGATATTTTGAACAGTAGAACCATTCAATCACAAATTTAATTCTCTTTACTCCTTTGATCTCACTGTAACAAACACTCTTCCAGGTTGTTCAATACTGGTATGAACCACAGAGTCAACATCCAACTAAGGAATTGGGAAAAATTCACATACAGCTGAAAGAACTTCTCACAACTTTCAACCATGCATTCACTATTACTCCTTCATAAAGTATGATATGAAACACATATCATTTTCCAGATCCAAAACAAGGAGCATTTTATTCACCATGAAACCAATTTACACTCTGTGCATACACCATGGACAAACTGGCTGGATATGAAATTGATAGGACTAGGAACACATTCAACCTCTAACCATATCAATCAAGCATTTATATCCATTTATTACCCATCAGAGTCGCCATTTTTGTTGTGGTGACTCAAATGGGATAATCTCAACCTTATATGAATTAATTCTTTCTTAACCAGAGGCTCTTGATAGTTCATTTACTCCCCAGCAGAGTCGCCATTTTTGTTGTTCACCAAAAGTGATAACCCAAGTATACCTGCAAATCTATCTATGAGATAGCCAATCTCAATCAATGAAACACCTCAGGGCTTGGACAACATAACATAGGATCCTAATGATCCTCCTGCACTTCAGGTTCTACTAGACCTAGGGGGGGACACCTTTTTGATGCATTGAATACAACAATCACAAACATAAGACTGCATCAACAATGAGCAGACAAACCATTCCACAAGCTCACCAAATTAGGTAACATGTACAGATGGGCTAGATCTTATACAAATAATAGGTTAAATAGAGCTTTGGAAGGATAGAACATTAACCCCTAAACATAAAGGGAAATAGATTTATCTTTTAAAATGTATATCTGAGACCATTCCCAAATCTATCAAAGACTAGTGCCTTGTTCATTGAGCAGCAGAGTCACTCACAGAACTACAAATATGAATCATAGATGCAAGTTTGTTTTCCTTAAACAAGATATTCATGCATCAATACCTTATATTAATGCACTATTTGATTCATTCACAAATTCATCAGATCTGGATACATATTTCATTATTTATGACTGACTATAGAATTTAAACTCTTCATTGAAGAATGCCTACAAACAATCATACAATCTCCTTGAGATGACAAATTTCATCCTCCTTGAGGATTGAATTCATAATAATGAAAAAACCATATCATAGAGACAATCTTGTGGGAAATTACTCATGCCTGACACCAGTAAGACCTACAATTAAAACCATATTTACAACACTACACTGTAATCTCTATACCCTGAAACCAAACAAAAGCATTTACAAACTTGGGTCAAGATCTTCAGAAAATGGAAGCCATCAAATCTGGAACATTTCTCCAAATTTCTGGAACCCTTACAACTGAGAAGAATTGGGAATAAAAAGGGAGAGGGAACCAAATCAAATCTGCAACTGAATTGCCAAGTGTCTCATTTCTAACTGAATTTTGTTCCCATGGAAACTGCCTCCAAAATATCCCACATTTGTCAAACTTAACCTCATAATCAGATTCCTCACTCCGAGAGCTTTCTGGCGATATATAATACTTTATATTTTGGCCAAAATTTAGACCCTGGGTGAATTAATTCCCATTTGTGCTCAGTCATTTAAATATTTCGAATTTTAATATAGTCAGAACTATATCATTTATTCATTTTAATTTTGATTTTTGCCTCCATTTGTGCTCTGATGCCTTGCCACGTGGTGGCCTCTGATTGGTCAATGGGGTTAATCGGAAGCCACCTGGGATGACACATCATCACTGCCACGTCATCTGCTTCGTCACTGCCACTTGGCCACCACGTCATCGCCACTGGACTGCCACTTGTGCGCCACGTCATCGCCACTGGACTGCCACCTATCATGGCACGTGGACGGCTCTCATTCACTTTCGCTATTTCGAAGGGTGTAACTCGCGTGCATCTTCCCTTCGCGAAATAGCGTGCACCGTCGATCCATCCCGAACTTGCTCACTCGTTAACCCAACCTTTCTCTGCAAAATTTTGCCTGCCTGCCTTGGGAAGTGTGCCTACGTGGGGTCCACCTAGTCACCATCCAGTCAACTCCTCCATCGCCTTGGGAAGCATGCTCACGCGTGGGCCGCCTTGGGCACCCATAGGCACCATCTATCAAAAGCCTTTATGGCTTAGACATATTACTATAGTGCGTTTTTGTTTATAAACATAAAAAACGTCCCTTTCCCAGTCAATGTGGGATAAAGCTATTTGCCTGTAGCTACACTTTGGAGCTTCTCTCTGAGTTTTAATGGTGATTTCTTTGCATTTGCTTGGAATTCTATGGCCTTTTCTTCATACCAAACAAAAAGAGACTGCTACCAGGGTCGAATTTGTATTTTCCATATACATTAATTTGCATTAAACTTCTTTCCCCATCCACCACGTCATTGAGAAGGCTGCCCTGTGCATTTGTTTAAAAGTTTTTCATGCTATTTAACTCACACAGAGGGATAGCCATGCAGGGATGAAGGAGGAAGACTCTTCTTCAAAAGAAAATGCCATCTACCACATTTTTACATAGGGGAGGGGATGGCTTTACAATAGCCAATAGCATTTTCATTTTTTTATAAAAAAAAAAAAACTTCTGCTGCCATAGCCACGTTGGATTTGCTGTGATTTTAAATGCCTTCTTCAGTGCTTCACATTTCATGCACCATGCACAGGGAGAGGAGTATTTTGGCTAGTTCTTATGGTAGCCAATGCATTTGTTTAAATGTTTTAGTTTGCTGTTGTAGCTACTACCAAAGGGAGAAATGGGTGTTGGCATGATTGCTTCAGCATGCCACTTTCCGTAAGTTGCACATTGAATGTGGTCTCAAACAACCACTTGCATTTTCTTGGAATTTCACCATGGGGTTGCTGTATATGAGAGGAAGGAATGGCAATTTTCATTTGCCAGAAAGTTCATGATGCCCTCTTTCAACTTCTATGCTGCCATTGGAGGGAAGACATTGCAATTTAATTGCATTTACTATTCACTATGCTGCCCATTTACCACTTTTTTGAAGGTTCTAATCCATCAATTGGATTTGCTAGGAGTTTTTTAATGGCTGCCTAAATCAGTCCATGCATTATTGGGCAATATGGCATCTCATTGGAAAAATGGCCAGCAGCATCTAGTTGATCAAACACTTTTTTAAAAAAATGGCTTATACATTTTCATTTCAAATATATATCCATCAATCCATAAACAACAAGTACACTGAAGTCACCTCTCTCCATCCTACTAGTGAATTACAGTCGAGCTAACATTGATATACATTACTCTGAATTAAGACCACTTCGCCATGAAATTAATGCACGGACATGAGCCAGGTCGGGCCCTAAAGTGGGTCCCACTAAAAAAAATTTCGTTTTCATGCAAATGACCCTTGGAATGCTTCACGGACCTCAAACATACCTCTAGAAATGATCGGCATCATTTTCGGATCATAAAATTGCATTTTACATCCTTCAGGCAATTACTCCACAATTTTCGCATTTAATCGCGAAGACGTAATTTTCAAACCTGTCAAAACACCTTTCTGGAGCTCGCCATCTAATAGGCATGTACTTTGATATACAAGGATGACATCTACCAAATGGTTTCTCAAGACGATTCCCAAGCGAAGAGATATTAATTTCCGAAAACGGCCAACTCGCTTTGTCGACACTGTGGACCTGATGAAGTCAATGTTCTGGCAACACATGATGCCTTTCTCAAAAATATCAAATGACCTCCGTAGGTCCTCAAATTCAGAACATAGGTACCTTAAAGTACATATTAAATCTTTGAATTCTCAGTTCGATCACCAGACTGACAGGATGCAAACGGCGCGCTCACAAAAATGGCTATATTAACTGATATAACACGGGAAGTGCGGATAACTGAATTTGATGGCAAAATGAGCTCTTTTGAAAACCAATCAAACGGATTGGTAGAGCCAAATCTTTCTTTGTTCTTTGCCTAATTCGTGGGATTCTCTTGTTATGGCTATCGGTAGTCCTTCTGTTGTTTTGAATTCTGAAGATGTGGTGGGTTCCCTACTTGGTGAAGAGATGTGAAGGAAGGTATCCCACAGTTTGAAGGAAGCCCTAACTGTTCTTGGAATACCTAAGGATAAAGGAAAGAAGAATGAGAAGCGTGATAAGTCCAAATTGAGGGGGAGATTGAAATCTCCTGGAAAGTCCAAAGTCATTTGCTAGAATTGCGGTAAACCAGGTCACATCCATAAGGACTACAAAAAAGAAAAGAAGAAGAAAAAGAAGATTGATTCTGATTCTGAGTCCAAAAAGGAAGATGGTGATTCATTTATTGTAGCTTTGGCAACTCATGTAGGTAATGATGCCTAGTTAATTGACTTAGGTGCATCTTTTCATATGATTGCCAATAGAGATTGTTTTTTTGAATATGATGAATTTAATGGAGGTAAGGTGTACATGGGTGATGATTCACATTTAGACATTGTTGGTCGAGGTAAAGTTAGAATCAGGTTTTCTGATGGTAGAATAAAAAGGATCAATGGTGTGTTGCATATCTCTAGTTTAAAACAAAATCTATTATATGTGAGCAAATGGATAGATGCAGGTGTGCAAGTAGTCTTTTTTGAAGTAGGATGTAAGATGATTAAGGGTGCTATGGTAATTGCTAGAGGTGTTAGGTTCGAAACTTTGTATAAGCTAGACACATACATTGTTGAGTGTAATAGCACTTCTATAAAAAGTAAATCTGTGGAAGATTTGAGGGTTTCACCTTCAGCAGATGGAAATGGATTTTGGGTACCTAAGGGTTCTCTTTCTTCTAAAGAAAACTTACCTGCAAAGAAGACTATGTTATGGCACCAGAGGCTTGGCCACATTGGAGAAAAGGGTCTAAAGACCTTGAAAAATAAAAACCTTGTTGAAGGTTTGAATGATTGTAATCTTGAATTTGATTTCTGTGAGCATTGCATTTATGGAGAATAAAACCACATTCAAATTTACTCGAGTTCTCATAAAACTTGTGGTGTTTTGGATGTTATTCATTCTGATGTGTTTGATCTTGTAGATGTTTCTTCGATTGGAAAATCCACATATTATGTTTCATTTATTGATGATTTTAGTAGAAGGACATGGGTATATCTTTTAAAGAGTAATCTAAAGTTTTCAGTTGATTTAAAGAATTTAAAGCAATGGTTGAGTTGCAGACTAGAAAGAAAATTAAAAGTTTGAGGACTGATAATGGCGGTGAATTTTTCTCTAATGATTTTGATAGATTTTGTAAAGACTGTGGCATTAACAGACATAAGAAAACTCCATATTCTCCATAGCAGAATGGATTTACAGAAAGAATGAATAGGACACTGATGGAGAAAGCTAGGAGTACGCTGAGTGGTGTTGGTCTAGACAAAAATTTTGGGCTGAAGTTATTGCCACTTCTTGCTACCTAATTAACATGTCTCCTACATCAACACTTGTTGATAAAATGTCTATGGAAGCATGATCAGGTCACAAGACTTCATTAAGACATCTTAGAGTTTTTGGTTGTGAGGGATATGCACATGTGCCAAAGGAGAAGCGGAAAAAGTTGGAGAACAAGGTTGTGAAATGTATCTTCATCAGGTATAGTTATGGTGTGAAAGGATACAAGATTTGGGACCCTATTGCACAAAAGGTAATTCATAGTAGAAGTGTTATTTTTAGAGAAATTAAGTCTCCTTATGTTACATTGTAGCTAGAATGGACTAAAAAGGAAGATGTGTTTCAATTTCCTTCTACACCTGAAAGAGTTGAACCGAGACCCCTAGATAGGCAAGAAGTTGAGGAGATCTCGTCTAGCTCTGAATCTTCAGAAGAGGAGGAAGAACCTCCAACTCAGCTTGTTCGAAGGTCTACAAGACATAGACAACCACTTGAAAGGTACCTGATGACTGGAGATGTATTTTTTCATTGAATACTAATATGGATGAATTGAAATCTATAGAAGAGGCATTAGGTATGAATGATACAAAATCCTGGAAGATTGCTATGGAAGAAGAAATGACAACTTTGAAATGGGGTCTTGTACCATTGTCTGAAGGACAAAAGCCTGTTGGTTGCAAATGGGTGTTCAAGAAAATTATTGGTTCAGATAGAAGCATTGAGAAGTATAAAGCAAGGTTGGTTGCAAAAGGCTACTCTCAGGTTGAGGGTGTTGATTATGGTGAGATATTTTCTCCTGTTGCCAAAATGACATCCATTAGATTTTTTCTTTCTATTGTTGCTTCTTATGATTTAGAGGTTGAGCAAATGGATGTGAAAATTGCTTTCCTTCATGGTGAATTGGAAGAGGATATTTATATGACACAGACAGAGCACTGTGTGGTAAAAGGTAAAATTAATTTGGTTTGTAAATTAAAAAAATCCCTATATGGCCTCAAACAGAGTCCTAGGATGTGGTACTGATGTAGAGACCTCCTTGTTACCCACCAAACACCTCAAAATGTATGAAACTAATCCCCTAACATGTGGATGTAATCCTATCAAGGCAAGGCTCTACAACTTTAGTACAATCTTCTCACCATCTCCAAGACCCTTATTTACTCAATTAGGGGTATCTTGCTACAACACACTCCATGATACCTCCAAGGGTTACAAATCATTTTCACACTGGTTTTGGGTCATACAAAACTCCCCAAGTTCAAAAAAAGCACCGGTAGCAAGGGTACATACTCACTCCTTGAGAAACTCACTCAATTAGGCCTAGTTGCTTATAGCCCTATTTAGCGGGTAAAGGGACCTTAAGTTCAGATTTTCCCAAAAACCTTGGTAAAAAAATTATAGATTCAAACACCCTTTTGGAATTTTTACAAGTCCCCAGAAGGAAGGGTAAAGGTCTGGAAAATAAAGGTCTTTGCCGTTAGGAATTTGACTGTCCTAGAAGGGCTAATTAGGTCTCTTTTGTGAAGCAACTATGTTTAGATGAATGAATTGATGGGTTACAATCCCATGGGCATGTTGGAAAACATAAATAAATAGGGATTCGAGGGTTACATTCTTGGAAGCATCACCATTTGCACACAAGGTGATTTTGTTTGTTCAAGGTCTAGGTAGCCACATAGAGATGTCTACCTAGAATCGCTTCAAACACTTCTCTCCCTTGCTCCTTCTACAAAACACTCTTTGAAATATAAAATAAATTTACCATACTTTCCTTTCACAAAATCCAATGAGCCTTAGATTGGTAAAGTGCAAGATATGGCCATGAATGAGGAAAAGCCCAAGGTAAACCCTGGTTTTCCGGGTACCTACAGCAAAACTTGAATATCAGGAGCAACACACAAAATAAAGACTCCAAATCAAAACCAAAATAGAGTCAACTCTCCTCTTAAATAAATTCACATCATTGGGAGTGGATCCCAATCCGTACAGAACCGTACCATGGACCAAAACACAGGAAAACTCAGAATTTTATTAGTTTGTTTGCATCAAAGCTCTTCTCCGTACAATCACCCCTTGAAAATTGGATCCTCGAGGTGTATAAACCATTAATCAATGGCTCTCAATTTAAAATCAAGAGGTTAGAGCCATTGGAGAATTTTTCAAATTACAAAATGTAAAAAGGGCATAAAGGTTGCTCATGACAACTTTTGACAACTTTTGCAAAAGTTGTTAAAATGTCATCTTTCACCTCCTAATGCCTTGGGTCAAGTTCAACCCCTCCTAAAACATCTTAAAGCACATAAAAACAACACATTGGATCCCCTTTTGTCCAAAAGTCCTAATTGGCTCATAGAAATGCCAAAATAGGAGTTTGGCTCACAAGATGGGGTTCATTATTACAAACATATAATGCATGATTGAAAACCTATATAAAACATCCTAAAGACATTTTTAATGCCTTATCCTCCCTTATCAAAGTCTGACATGTCATCTTGAAGGGTTTGATGAGGTGCTCCTGCACCATACTCCCCAAAAGAAGAAATCTCAAGTCCACTTGAGATGAGAGTCTACAGGTCGGCACCATGATCTTTGATCTATTATTGTGTCATCCAAACTGCTTCAGTATCAGGTTGTCCTTTCCAAGCCACCAAATACTCCATGTAAAATTTAATCTTGGTTCGCTTGGCAACCTTAGTATCTAGAACCTTATGCAACTTTGGTGGTTCATGTTTAGGAATGTCATCATCAACAATATCCTGCATTGTGTCTTCACCTGCATCAACACTACACTTATAAAGAGTTAAATCACAAACATTAAAAATACGTGACAAACCAAGATTAGATGGTAGTTGAAGTTCATAGGAATTTGAACCACATTTCTTCAAGATTTGGCAGGGGCCAATCTTTCTTTGCATCAGCTTTGTGTATCTTCCTTTTGGAAGTCTTTCCTTCTTCAAGTGAACCCACACCAAGTCTCCTACATCAAACTGAACATCTTTCTTCTTTTTGTCAGCATGAGCTTTATATCTCTTTGCAGATTGTTGAAGATGAGTCTTCACTTGGTCATGTATCTCTTGTATGGCAGTAGTAAAGGTTTCTCCATCTGCACTAATGGGTTCTCCTTCAACTCCAGCACACCCCTTGGGTGCATGCCATAGATAATATGAAAAGGTGACTTATCGATACTCCTATTCATTATATCATTATAGGAGAATTCTGCCTAAGACAATATACTATCCCACCTTTCTCCATGTTGTCTAGTCAAACACCTTAAGAGATTGCCTAGTGATTTGTTTACAACTTCAGTTTGACCATCTTTTTGGTGATGGTAGGCTGAGGAGAAGGATAAATTTGTACCAAGATTCTTCCAAAGGGTCCTCCAAAAGTGACCAACAAATTTTACATCCCTATCAGAGACTATGGTCAAAGGTAAGCCATGTATCCGGACAATCTCTTTTAAGAATAAATCTGCTACATAAGAAGCATCACAAGTTGTTTTGCATGGAAAGAAATGTGCCATCTTACTGAACCTATCCACCACTACAAAAACACTATCATATCCTTTCTTTGTCCTAGGCAATCCTAAAACAAAATCCATACTTATGCTTTCCCATGGTCTGTAAGGTATGGGTAAAGGCTGGTATAAACCTGCATTGGTGGACTTTACTTTTGCATTTTGGTAGATCACACATGTCTCCACAAATCTTGTAACATTTGTCTATAGTTTGGGCCAAAAATAGTATCTTTTTACCAAATCTAATGTCTTGTCAAGACCAAAATGTCCTGCCATTTCTCCACAATATTTTTCCTTAATGATATTTAGTCTCATAGAGCATTTGGGTATGCATAATTGTGCACCCTTAAACAACAATCCATTTTGAATCAAAAATTCAGAATACTCAGCATGAAACCATTCATCAAATGAAGTACATACCTTGTAGGCCTCTCCAAAATCTTCATCATCTTCATACATGGTTTTCAAAGAGTTTATTCCAACACTCTCCAACTGAATTTGATTTACAGTTAGGACTCTTCTACTCAAAGCATTTGCCACCTTATTCTTGACTCCTTTCTTGTGCTTAAGAATGAAAGTGAAAGCTTGTAGGGTCTCTACACATTTCATGTGTCGGTGATTCAACTTTTCTTGACTATTTATGAAGCTAAGGGCCTGATTGTCTATGAAAACTATGAATTCTTTTGGTAGCAAGTAGTGTCTCCATTTTTTCAAGGATTGGACTAGAGCATACATCTCTAGGTCTTAAGATGAATATCTCCTCTTTGCCTCATTCAACTTCTCACTGAAGAAAGCAATAGGTCTTCCTTCATGACTAAGCACTACTCCAATGGCCATATGACTAGCATCACATTCTACTTGAAAGATCTTGTTGAAGTCAAGTAGGGCAAGGACTAGTTGTTCTGCAACTTTTATTTTTTAGTGTTTCAAAAGAGTTATCTGCTTCTTCTATCCAACTAAACCTGCACTTTTGTCCTCCCTTTATTGTATCAAGCATAGGGGCAAAAATATGACTAAATCCTCTTATAAACTTCCTATAGAAGGTAGCTAAGCCATGGAAAATCCTAACATAATTCATTGTTCTAGGTGTAGGCCAAGATAATATGTCACTCACCTTTTCTTGATCTATTTTCAATTCACCATATGAGATCACAAATCCCAAGTAAATGATCTCTTCCTGCATAAAGAAACACTTTTCCAATCTGATCATTAATTGTTCTTCATATAATCTCCTTAGCACCATGTCTACATGCTTTAGATGTTCTCCTTTGGTTTGACTGAAAACTAGAATGTTATCTAGGTAGACTATAACAAATTTCCCTATGAAATCCCTCAAGAGTTCATTCATTAACCTCATAAAGGTACTAGGTGCATTGGATAAGACAATGGGCATGAATTTCCACTCATATAACCCCTCATTTGTTTTAAATGTAGTTTTCCATTCATCTCCCGACCTAGTCCTAATCTAATGATAGCCACTTTTTAAATCATTTTTTGTAAAATATCTAGCACCCCCCAAACAATCTAACAAATCTTCAATCCTAGGCATGGGAAACCTATACCTGATAGTAATCTTGTTGATAGCTCTTGAATGAGTGCAAAGCCTCCAACTGCCTTCCTTTTTGGGTGCCAAGACTACAAGGACTGCACATGGGCTCAAAATTTTCCCAACCAATCCGGATTCCAACAATTCTTCAACCTGTTTTGCCATCTCAACATTTTGATCCAGTGTGAGCTTGTATGCTACTTTATTAGGCAATGTGGATCTAGGTATAAGGTCTATACAATGGTTTATGTCCCTCGTGGGAGGTAGTGACCTTGGCATGCCATCAGAGATGACACCCTTGTATTTGTCTAGTAGCTGTTGCACTACAGGGTCAAACAACCTCAATATATCCTCTTTCTTATCCTCAGACCTCTCCACCTTTGTTACTGTTGGAATAGGGATAAGGGCATAACAGACCATGCCTTAATTTTCCATGTTCTTCATGAACTACTTCCCTCCTAATATCAACACCTTGGCTTCCTTTTGTTTGGTCTCCTCTTCATTCTCCATTGAAGGTAGCAACTCAATTACCTTACCATCCTTGGTAATGGAATATTTATTTCTAGCACCATCATGTTGTGCCTTCAAATCAAACTTCCATGGTCTCCCAAATAGGAGATGGCAAGCATCCATCTTTGCAATGTCAAACATCAACCTATCTTTGTAGGTTCCAATCTGAAATTCCACCCAAGCCTGCTCTTCCATAATAGCTTGTTGTCCTTGTGTGAGCCATGAGACCTTATAGGGGCAAGGGTAAGGTAGTCTCCTCAAATTCAGTTTCCCCACCATCTCTAGAGATACAAAGTTCTCAGTCGAACCGGAATCTATTAGGACCTTGCAGACCTTTCCACCTGCTTTGCAAGTGGTCTTGAATAGAGATTTCCTCTGTGGGGGTTCTCTATTAGACATCTTCATAGTGGTTACTGCTCTTCTGATCATCAAGGCTTTACCTCTTTCAGGGTATCCATAACTATCAGGGGTATTGACACTTTGGTATGTGTTAATCAAGTTACTTCTTTCTCCTATGGAACTTGTAGGCTTCTCTGAGCATTAAGCAAGTGCTAGTGATTGGTCCTTTAGGGACCTCTTCTTCTTGTCCCTCTGACATCTCTCAATTTTTCTATCTCCTTACCAAAGCCGTTACTAGCTCTGATACCCCTTGATGAAGAGACCTCCTTGTTACCTTCCAAACACCTCAAAATGTATGACATTGACCCCCTAACACATGGATGGGATCCTATCAAGGCAAGGCTCTTCAACTTTAGTACAATCTTCTCACTATCTCCAAGACCCTTATTTACTCAATTAGGGGTATCTTGCTACAACACACTCCATGATACCTCCAAGAGTTACAAATCATTTTCACATCGGTTTTGGGTCATACAAAACTCCCCAAGTTAAAACAAAGCACCAATGGCAAGGGTACATACTCACTCCTTGAGAAACTCACTTAATTAGGCCTAGTTGCTTGTAGCCCTATTTAGCGGGTAAAGGAACCTTAAATTCATATTTTGCCAAACACCTTGGTAAAAAAATTATGGATTCAAACACCCTTTTGGAAGTTGTACAAGTCCCTAGAAGGAAGGGTCAAGGTCTGGAAAATAAAGGTCTTTGCCGGTAGGAATTTGATTGTCCTAGAAGGGCTAATTAGGTCTTTTTTGTGAAGCAACTATGTTTAGATGAATGAACCGGTGGGTTATAATCCAATGGGAATGTTGGGAAACATAAATCAATAGGTATTCCAAGGATACATGTCATGCCCAAACTTTTGATCACAATTGGAATTTTTTTTTTTTTAAAACATGTCCTAATAAAACTAAGTTTGCTAAAATTATGCAGTATCAAGTCTTGTCTTAACTACGTTTGAATTCTTCTTCAACTAAAGTTAATTTAAACCACTATGTCAAGTAAGCAGGATAATCTAATTTGCATGCGGAAAATTATCTCTGCAAAGAATTTATTATTATCTCATTAATTAATTAAATACTAAATTCATTTAAGCAAAAACTCCTAAATTAATTGACAAGAGATATTATCAATCTCAATTAACCTTTTTAATTATTGTAGGAATTAATTAAGTTAACTCTAGCAATTGGATTTTTTTAAATCCCATGATTTATTTTAACAATAATTATAATGTGTCTAAAATTTGACTAAAGGGCTAAATAAGTCCATAATAAAATTTGCCCTATAAAGTTTAATCTCGACAAGCCTAAATTTAGGTGGACTTCAATAATTCCCCTTTAAGCCAATTAACTTACAAATATCGCTATGAAATTTCAAAGATTAAACTCCAAAAGTATTTTAAATGTAAAACATCATATTTAACTGATTGTATAATCTTTTATAAAATGTGAATGTTTATATGTATATATTTACATGCATATATTTATTTGTATGTATATATATGTAATTTAAGGTATAGATTTAGTGCAGGTTTATCTAAGTAGATATTTTATTTTCCTAACTTTTTAAATCATGCAAAAATTATTAAAATACTGACAGCATGAAAATAGAGGCAAAATTTCTTTTATTTACTTTAAACAATCTATTTATACTTCTTTTTCCTTAAATCACATAAAGCAAGTTTTCAAAACTAACAGATTTAACTAAGGTATTTTTTTTTCTTTTAAAAAATCTAGTTGCTAGCTTTAGAGATAGTCTATTAAGAGTAGATTTATTTTTTGCAATAAGGAAAATGACAAAATTTAATAAATTTTAACAACAACTATATTAGACTAGAAATCATTTGAAATAATCCTTAGAGATAGACAAATTAAATCTTTTTAACCATAATTTGTAAAAGGGAATAGATATGCTTATTTTTCTCTCATTTCCATTATTTCAATATGCATAAGGAAATAAACTGAACTTTTATTTTCAAAAATAACATGAATATAGCAAATATTATTTCAATAACTATAGGAACTTAATCCAAAAATAAACATTTCATTTTCGCAATAATAACTTAATAGAATAATGCATTTCTTTAAAGCATATTTAGAATACAATGTAGTCAACATTACAAATGGGTGAGATGCCCAACTAGTCTCTCATTTCTATTAAATGAGGACTTTAAATAAAATGAATAAATTTCTTTTTCAAAATAAATACAACCTATAGCTTTTCTTTTACATTGTTGCAACTAAAATATGGTATTTCATTCCTTAATCTTTTTCAGCAAATCAAGTAAAAACTAGCAACTCCTAGCTTGTCTCTTTCCTTTTCTTTCCAAGCAACCTGCAAATAAATCACAAGGCTATGACCATGGAGAGCTCACCCCCCAGCCTAGGCTTTCTAGAAGCCACCCCCGAGCTTGGAGAACCAAGCCCTAGACAGGTTACACTCAAACAAACACAACAAGCAAGGGAAAACACTCAACAAACACTTTCCCAACCAAGGCTAAACTTCACCATAAAATATGGTGCTTTCACATGGGTGGAAGTGGACCAAATACCCTAAGGAGACTACAAGGATGGTAGATCACAAAGCCATCTCATGGCAAACAAAGATATATCAAAAGATCATTAACCCCACATCCTTATGCCCCCCAAGGAATCCATGCCATACTTTCCCTCCTTATGACCCCCAAATGCATAAACAAGGCCATGCAACAAGGGTCACATATACAACCCTTGAGATCACTCTCATAATGAGAGCCTCTCACTCAAGGGTTGTCAAACTCCTTCCACCCACAAGACCATCCTACTCTCCCAAGAGTAGGAGGCCTTGGTTACTCCCAAATCACAAGAAAATGCATAAAAGAAATAACAGATAAGTCACATAATAATTTCACAAAGGAAAATACAAGAAAACAACTTTTACATACAAATAATCTTTCCAACATAAACATGCAACGTGAAAGGGAGAAGATGAACCAACCTTCAATCTGCCCAAAGGTTTGCTAGAACTAGTTTGAGGATGAGCATCCCAATTCCACAATCCTTTCTTCTACACCTAGCCAAATTTCTATCCAAAAACTATTCTTTTCAAAATTGCATGATCTCCAAAAATGGAGAGTGGGTGATTACCCACAAAATATCTAATCTTTACCTAAAAAGGCCTCAGTGAGAGTTCTCACGGGTTTCTAAAACTGAAAGAGGAAAATGTAAGAGAAAGTGGGGAAAAGGATCTCACATAAAAAAGGAAGGTTATCTAACTTAGATGGAACCTTCTAAATTGAATTTTCGCTCACCTTAGGAAACTCACTTTTTGAGGTGACTAAACAGTCACATGGGAGTAGTCACATGCCTAAAAATACTCCTAACCCATAAGTATAACTTATGGACTTTAGGAAAAACCTTTAAACTACCCCTAGGAGTCCATTTGACCCCTTAGAAACCCATATGAAGTTGACTTTCGGGTCAAACCTGAGTTGACCACTCCAAAGACTCTCTACCCAAGGAAAATTTGGGACCACATTCAAATGTTTGAAAAAGCTATGGTTAAAACAACTCCCTCCAAGAGACAAGTCAAAAATCAAGACACAAATCAGCACATGTGTCAAGTGACACAATAAAATACATTACAAAATTACACATGGAATTTGTCTCTTGTTGGATTTAAATAAATCAATAAATAAAATTTAACACACATGCATCATTTACTATTACAAATAAAATACGATACATACGGGGTGTTGTCTCTCCAAATAGGCAACCCCTGGTTTTACGAACATACATAGGTCTAGGTTTGGTTCTCCACAGTATTTCCATGGTCACATGGATAATTTTCTTGCACAACTCAATTACACATTAGTAATTCCGAATAACCTTGTATAAAATTAAACACATGAATAAGAATACACATCAAACACTCTGCATACAATTGACATTAAACAAAATCAATATATCTTATTTCAAAATAAATCCACATAAGGAATTATCATAACCCTCATAATTTTGGTCCATACATAAGACATGCATCCTATTTCTATCATCATAGTAAAGTCTTGCAAATCCAATAATGGCATACATCATCTCAAAGTTATCCTAATCTAGAATCATATAGAGTTCTATATCCATAATGCATATAAATGAAGCATCAATATACATCAATGTTATCCAAATCACGGAGTCATATAAGTTCTAAATCCATAATGCATAAAAATAAAGCATCCATAATAGTCTCAACATGAAAATCACTGAAATGCTGGGATGAGTTGGGGTAGGGCCTCACACCCTCCCCCTCTATGCATGAACTTCCTCCTGGAGTTCATCAAAAAGATGGGGGTACTGTGATCTCATACGTGTTGCATCTTCCCATGAAGTCATAACCTCATCATAGCAATCCCACTGGACCCTAATCTGGTCTAGCTCTCGACCTTGAAGGGCCAACATCCGACGTGTCAAAATGCGAATGGGCTCCAAAGCTAGTTGTCCGTCTGACTCCACCTGCAAGGCATCCTGATCTAAAATATGAGACTCATCATAGATATACTTCCTCAAAACTGATACATGAAACACATCGTGGATGCATGATAGGCTAGGTGGCAATGCTAAATGATAGACAACTAGTCATATCCTCTCAAGGATATCAAATGGTCCTACAAAGTGAGGTGTGAGCTTAGAACCCTTTCCATAATGGATTGGACTCTTATGCGGTCGCACTCTCAAGAAGACTCTATCTCCAACCAGGTAGCTACAATCTATCCTCTTCGCATCTACATACTTCTTCTGTCTATCTTGTGCCTCTCTAAGACGTTCCCTAATCAAATCCACCTAGTGCTCCATATCCTGAACTATCTTAGGACCAATAGAAACTTTGTCCTCTATGCAGCCCCAACTCAATGGTGTCCTACAAGGCCTATTGTATAATGCCTGATAGGGTGGCATCCCCAACGAAGTGTGATGCCCATTGTTATAGGAAAACTCCAATAAGGGAAGGTACTCTTCCCATCTGGTCTGATGATCCATGACGTACATGCGAAGCATATCCTCTAACACCTGGTTAACCCTCTCTATCTGTCCATCCATTTCCAGATGATAGGCTATACTGAAATTGAGCTTGGTGCCCATAGCTGCCTGTAATGCCTTCCAAAAGGAAGAAGTGAAGAGGGAAACCCTGTCAGAAATAATCTTGCGTGGAATGCCATGAAGTCTGACAATGTCTCACAAGAACACTTGTGCTACTGCTGGTGTTGTGAAGGTAGTCTGTACTGGTGAAAAGTGGGCCACTTTGGTCAACTTGTCAACTATCACCAAGATGGCATCATGGCGACGAGATGACATAGGGAGACCAATGATGAAATCTATAGATATAGTATCCCACTTCCACTCTAGTATAGCATGAGACTGGAGCAACCCACTTGGATGGTGGTGCTGCACCTTGACTCTCTAACACTCGAGGCATTGGGCTACTAACTTAGCAATGAGTTGTCGCATTCCTAGCCAATGATATAATTGTCTCAAGTCAGCATGCATCTTCTTAACTTTGGGATGTACTGCATATGGAGCTCTATGAGCCTCCGTGACAATGAACTCTCGCAATCCCCCAGAAGAAGGTACATAGATGTGCCCTCTATGGCGTAATAGTCCATTGGACTCTAAGGAATAATCCACATATTTCCCTTCTAGAGTCTCCTAAGATCGTATTACTTGATAAACCTCTAAATACCATCCATCCTCTGGCAACTGCTGCAATATACGATCTTTCAAATCCATGCCCATAGATATGGTGTATACTTCGTGACGTCTCCTACTCAAAGCATCTGCAACTACGTTTTCTTTCCCTTTGATGTAGTGAACGTCAAAATCATACTCACACAAGAACTCCATCCATCTCCTCTAAAGTGCATTTAGGTTTGGCTGAGTGAATATGTATTGAAGGCTCTGATGGTCTGAATGAAGCTTAAAATGATGACCCAAGAGGAAGTGTCTCCACCTTACAAGTGCATCACTACCGTTGTAAGCTTAAGGTCATGAGTAGGGTAGTTAAGCTCATGAGTCTTAAGTTTCCTAGACTCAAAAGCTATAGCCCTACCATCCTGCATAAGGACTACTCCTAAACCCTCTAGGGAAGCATCTGTGCAAACCATGAAATCTGCTGAGGGATCTGGCACTACAAGGATAGGTGCGCTAGTAAGTGCCTTTTTGAGTTCCCGAAAGGCCCTCTCGCACTTCTCTGTCCACTCAAATTTCTTTCCTTTACACTAAAGAGAAGCAATGGGATGTGCACTCTAGAGAATCCTTCAACAAAGCATCGGTAATAACCTGTTAAGCCCATGAAGCTCCTGACCTCTGTCACACTGGTTGACGTTGGCCAATCCATAATAGCTCTGATCTTTGATGGGTCAACTAAGATCCCATCATCAAAAATAACATGCCCAAGGTACTTGAACTCTAAACAAAAGAATGCACACTTCGACAAGCTGCCATACAACTGATTGTCCCTCAAACACTACAAAACCTGTCTTAGGTGCTCTTCATGCTCCTTCTCATTCTGAGAATATATCAATATGTCATCGAGGAACACAATCAAAAAATGGTCAAGAAATGTGTGGAATACCCCATTCATGAGGCTCATGAAAATAGCTCGAGAATTTGTAAGACCAAATGGAACCATGGTGAACTCATAGTGGCCATATCTAGTGCGAAATGTGGTCTTGTGGATGTCACTTTCCACTATTCTCAACTGATGGTATCCTGACTTCAGATCAATTTTGGAAAATACTTTGGCACCCTGAAGTTGGTTGAATAATTCAACGATCCTGGGCAAGGGATATCGGTTCTTGATGGTTACTTTGTTCAACTGACGATAATCCATGCATAACCAAAGAGATCCATCCTTCTTCTTCACGAAGATGACTGGTGCACCCCAAGGGGATACGCTAGGATGAATGTGACCCTTCTCTAGGAGTTCCTCAAGCTACATCTTGAGATCATTAAGCTCATTTGTGGTCATCCTATAAGGTGCTCTTGAAACTAGCTCAGCTCCTGGTACAAGGTCTATATGAAAGTCAATCTCTCTACGGGGTGGCATTCCTGGTAGCTTTGAAGGAAACACATCTAAATAACCCTTAAGGATAGGATGGTCATCAATCGATGTTTCCTTTTCATCCTCTTCCTCTCTATCACTGATGGTGATGACAAATAACTGACATCCCTTTCGCATGCTCCGCTTAAGCTACATTGCAGAAATCATACGAAGAGACATGGGTCTCTGAATCCCGGTCATTACTATGGGTGAACCATGATCATCCTCACACTCGATCTCTTTTAGGTGGAAATCCATCTTGGCTCTGTGGGCATAAAGACAATCCATGCCAACTACGATACCATAAGATCCAAGTGGTATAACTCTAAGGTCTACTAAGGTGGTGGTATTGCCAATCTAAAGCTGACATGCCCTAACCTCTGATTCCACTGACACTCGAGCCCCGGAAGCTAACTCCACTTCCCAACTGACACCTTGTCTAGTTGCCACTAGCCCATAATGCTCCACAACCAATGAAGATATAAAGGAGTCAGTAGCTCCTGAATCAAATAATATAGATACACTGCTACCTCTGACCATACCTGCAACCTCAATGACTATGGCCTGGTGCTCTGTCTGGCAGTTGTCAACCGTTGCAAAGACTCTATGGGACTTGCCCATATCTCCAACTGTAGGTTCTAATGTTGTCATCCTCTGATTTCCTACCATATGACCCTAAGGAGATTCTCTTGCCATGTGCCCCATGGCTCCACACGTGAAACAAGCACTGCATGCCTGAAACTGGATGCCCTGAGGCCTAGAGAAAGGTTGTCCCCCTGTTCTGCTAGAACCACTATACCCACCCCTGGAGGACTGTTGAGTCCTCGCCAGAGGTGTGTAAGGAACTTTGGATCATTGATCTCGCCTCTGACCCTAAGACTACCACTGCTTGGGCTTTGCACCCTGCTGACTCTATGGAGGCCTTTGTCTCTGGTTCCGCTGTGACTATTGCAGAGGAGGGGGTTTGGAAAACCTTGATGTGTGCCTATTATTACCCTTCCAATGGGATTTCTGAAACCCGTATGTTTGGGGTATAGGGTTTCAGTTTTGGAACCGATCCCTTGTATCTTATGGCCTGACCTGAATCTCCTCTACTATCAAGGCCTTCTCCACGGCAACCCAAAGGCTCCCTAGAGTAGACATCCTCACTGGTCCTGCTGTGTCGGCATTCAACCCTTTGATAAAATGGTTGACAAGAAGCTTCTCGTCTTTCAGGTAGTCCATGTATGGCAAGAGCTCAAAGAACTTGCTCTTGTACTGGGTCACTGAGAGACCCTTCTGCTGGAGATCATGGAACTCATCTATCCTACGCTATCTGTAATGCTCTGACAAGTACCTCTCCCATGTGAGGGTATCTGCAACTAAACCACACTTCTATTCCTCCTATCTCCACCATGTTGAGGTTGTTCCTCTCAATAGGTGGACTGCTACCCGTGCCTTTAGATTTCTCTCATAGGAGCATAATGCAAAGCACCTATCTAGGCTCAAAATCCAAGCCTCAGCTTCTACCCGATCGGTAGATCCCCCAAAAGATGGTGGCTAGAGGCGCATAACCTCTTTGATTAGATCCCTTGGATCTCGACGTGATCTCTCATAATACACTAGCTCTGCTACTGGAGGCGGTCCTAGTAGGTGAATGGACTCAGGCTCATGCCCAGCCTGACTCTCTATGGGATTAGGAGGTGGACTCCTACTCCGTTCCCTATCTGTTGATCTATGGCTCTCTGATTTCTGGTTTTCAACATGATGATCCTCTGCTGGAAGCCTATCCTGGACTATCCCTATCAAGTTCTGGAGTGCTAATAAGATGTCTCGGTTTGGGTCAACCGATCATTCGGGAGGAGCCTCTAGGTTCCTTTCTAGAACTGATTCCTCCCTATCAACCTCTTCGCATGCCATGTGTGCATGCCTAGGACCTCTACCATGTTTGCAAGCTTGTCACATAGTTGGAGGCATCCTTATGAGAAAATAAAATAAAATGAAATAAGTAAATAATTTTTCGGAGAAAAATTTAATTAATTAAAAATAAATATAATAAAATCAAATTAATTAATTAACTAATTAAAGTGAAACGTAATGGAGAAAATTTCCTAGTGTTGGAAACCTTGCTCTGATACCAAAATGTCATGCCCAAACTTTTGGGCACGAATGGAATAATTTTTTTTTTTTAAACATGTCCTAATAAAACTAACTTTGCTAAAATTATGCAGTATCAAGTCTTGTCTTAACTACGTTTGAATTCTTCTTCAACTAAAGTTAATTTGAACCACTATGTCAAGTAAGTGGGATAATCTAATTTGCATGTGGAAAATTAACTCTCCAAAGAATTTATTATTATCTCATTAATTAATTAAATAATAAATTCATTTAAGCAAAAACCCCTAAATTAATTGACAAGAGATATTATCAATCTCAATTAACCTTTTTAATTATTGTAGGAATTAATTAAATTAACTCTAGCAATTGGATTTTTTTAAATCCCATGATTTATTGTAACAATAATTATAATGTGTCTAAAATTTGAGTAAAGGGCTAAGTAAGTCCATAATAAAATTTGCCCTATAAAGTTTAATCTCGACAAGCCTAAATTTAGGTGGACTTTAATAATCCCCCTCAAGCCAATTAACTTACAAAAATCACTGTGAAGTTTCAAAGATTAAACTCCATAAGTATTTTAAATGTAAAACATCATATTTAACTAATTGTATAATCTTTTATAAAATGTGAATGTTTAAATAAAATAATTAAATTCAAGTTAGATTTATACATTCATATTTTTAACTATATATATATATATTCATTAAACACATATATTTATATATGAGGATATTTATTTTCTAAACCAACATTATTATAAAAATATCCATGTAACCTAATTAAAAATATTATAAAATGCCCTCTCAATCCATATTTTTTTCTCTACAACTTCAAGACTACCCTAACCCGAACCGGGTTAGGGTTTTATGTTTTTGTGTAGGGCCGAGGGTGACCGGGCGGAGGCGGATAGAGGTGGCCGCAGGGTTTAATGGAGGTGCGGCGGTGGTGGAGACCATGGGGGCTCCCCGTAGGGACGGTTGTAGCACGACTGCTGCTGCCGCTATGGGGCGCCGCCCACAAGGGGGGCCGAAGCCACCCCGTCTGTGGCTTGCAGCTGCCGCTCAGGGTTGTCGTCCACAGTGCAGGGGGGGGAGCGAGGCTCCCCTTTTTTGTTTATTCTTTTTTTTTTTTTTTAATTTAAATTTATTTATTTAACCATATATATGTATATATATATATACATGTATGTATATACATGTATATACATGTATGTATATACATGTATATACATGTATGTATATATATATATATACATGTATATATTTATTTATATGTATATATATGTAATTTAAGGGATAGATTTAGTGCAGGTTTATCTAAGTAGATATTTTATTTTCCTAACTTTTTAAATCATGAAAAAATTATTAAAATACTGACAACATGGAAATAGAGGCAAAATTTCTTTTATTTACTTTAAACAATCTGTTTATACTTTTTTTTCCTAAAATCACATAAAGCAGGTTTTCAAAACTAATAGATTTAACTAGGGTATTTCTTTTTCTTTTGACAAATCTAGTTGCTAACTTTAGAGATAGTCTATTGAGTCTAGATTTATTTTGTACAATAAGGAAAATGACAGAATTTAATAAGTTTTAACAGCAACTATATTAGACTAGAAATCATTTGAAATAATCTTTAGAGATAGACAAATTAAATCTTTTTAACCATAATTTGTAAAAGGGAATAGATATGCTTATTTTTCTCTCATTCCCATTATTTCAATATGCATAAGGAAATAAACTGAACTTTTATTTTCAGAAATAACATGAATACAACAAATATTATTTCAATAACTATAGGAACTTAATCCAAAAATAAACATTTCATTTTTGCAATAATAAATTAATAGAATAATGCATTTATTTGAAGCATATTTAGAATACAATGTAGTCAATATTACAAATGGGTGAGATGCCCAACTAGTCTCTCATTTCTATTAAATGGGGACTTCAAATAAAATAAATACATTTCTTTTTCAAAATAAATACAACCTGTAGCTTTTCTTTTACATTGCTGCAACTAAAATATGGTATTCCATTCCTTAATCTTTTTCTGTAAGTCAAGTAAAAACCAGCAACTCCTAGCTTGTCTCTTTCATTTTCTTTCCAAGCAACCTGCAAATAAATCACAAGGCTATGACCATGGAGAGCTCACCTCCCAGCCTAGGCTTTCTAGAGGCCATCCCCGAGCTTGGAGAACCAATCCCTAGACAGGTTACACTCAAACAAACACAACAAGAAAGGGAAAACACTCAACAAACACTTTCCCAACCAAGGCTAAACTTCACCATAAAATGTGGTGCTTTCACACGAGTGGAAGTGGACCAAATACCCTGAGGAGACTACAAGGATGGTAGATCACAAGGTCATCTCATGGCAAACAAAGATATATCAAAAGATCATTAACCCTACATCCTTATTCCCCCCAAGGCATTCATGCCATACTTTCCCTCCTTATGACCCCCAAATGCATAAACAAGGCCATGCAGCAAGGGTCACATATACAACCCTTGAGATCACTCTCATAATGAGAGCCTCTCACTCGAGGGTTGTCAAAATCCTTCCACCCATAAGACCATCCTACTCTCCCAAGAGTAGGAGGCCTTGGTTACTCCCAAATCACAAGAAAATGCATAAAAGAAATAACAGATAAGTCACATAATAATTTCACAAAGGAAAATACAAGAAAACAACTTTTACATACAAACAATCTTTCCAACATAAACATACAATGTGAAAGGGAGAAGATGAACCAACCTTCAATCCGCCCAAAGGTTTGCTAGAACTAGTTTGAGGATGAGTAGCCCAATTCCACAATCCTTTCTTCTACACTTAGCCAAATTTCTATCCCAAAAACTATTATTTTCAAAATTGCATGATCTCAAAAAATGGAAAGTGGGTGATTACCCACAAAATATCTAATCCTTGCCTAAAAAGGCCTCAGTGAGAGTTCTCACAGATTTCTAAAACTGAAAGAGGAAAAAGTAAGAGAAAGTGGGGAAAAGGGATCTCACATCAAAAAGGAAGGTTATCTAACCTAGATGGAACCTTCTAAATTGAATTTTCGCTCACCTTAGGAAACCCACTTTTTGAGGTGACTAAACAGTCACATGGGAGTAGTCACATGCCTAAAAATACTCCTAACCCATAGGTATACCTTATGGACTTTAGGAAAAACCTTTAAACTACCCCTAGGAGTCCTTTTGACCCCTTAGAAACCCATCTAAAGTTAACTTTCGGGTCAAACTTGAGTTGACCACTTTTAAGACTCTCTACCCAAGGAAAATTTGGGACCACATTCAAATGTTTGAAAAATCTATGGTTAAAACAACTCCCTCCAAGAGACAAGTCAAAAATCAAGACACAAATCAGCACATGTGTCAAGTGACACAATAAAATACATTACAAAATTACACATGGAATTTGTCTCTTGTTGGATTTAAATAAATCAATAAATAAAATTTAACACACATGCATCATTTACTATTACAAATAAAATACAATACATACGGGGTGTTGTCTCTCCAAATAGACAACCCATGGTTTTACGAACGTACATAGGTCTAGGTTTGGTTCTCCATAGTATTTGCATGGTCACATAGATAATTTTCTTGCACAACTCAATTACACATTAGTAATTCCAAATAACGTCGTATAAATTAAACACATGAATAAGAATACACATCAAACACTCTGCATACAATTGACATTAAACAAAATCAATATATCTTATATCAAAATAAATCCACATAAGGAATTATCATAACCCTCATAATTTTGGTCCATACATAAGACATGCATCCTATTTCTATCATCATAGTAAAGTCCTGCAAATCCAATAATGACATACATCATCTCAAAGTTATCCTAATCTAGAATCATATAGAGTTCTGTATCCATAATGCATATAAATGAAGCATCAATATACATTAATGTTATCCAAATCATGGAGTCATATCAGTTATGAATCCATAATGCATAAAAATAAAGCATACATAATAGCCTCAACATGAAAATCATTGAAATGCTAGGATGAGCCAGGGTAGGACCTCACATTACACACTTGGAAGCATCGCCATTTACACACAAGTTGATTTTGTTTGTTCAAGGTCTAGGTAGCCACATAGACATGTCTACCTAGGGTCGCTTCAAACACTTATCTCCCTTGCTCCTCCTGAAAAATTCTCTTGGAAATATAAAATACATTGACCATACTTACCTTTCACGAAATCCCATGAGCCTCAGATTGGTAAAGTGCAAGATATGGCCATGAATGAGGAAAAACCCAAGGTAAACCCTAGTTTTCCGGGTACCTACAACAAAACTTGAATATCAGGAGAAAGACACAAAATAAAGACTCCAAAGAAAAACCAAAATAGAGTCAACTCTCCTCTTAAATTAATTCACATCATTGGGAGTGGATCTCAATCCGTACAGAACCGTACCACGGACCAAAACTCCAGAATTGTAGGAAAACACAAAATTTTATTAGTTTGTTTGCATCAAAGCTCTTCTCCGTACAATCACCCCTTGGAAATTAGATCCTCGAGATGTATAAGCCATTCCTTAATGGCTCTCAACTGAAAATCAAGAGGTTAGAGCTATTGGAGAAGTTTTCAAATTACAAAATGCAAAAAGGGCATAAAGGTTGCTCATGACAACTTTTGCGAAAGTTGTCAAAATGTCATATTTCACCTCCTAATGCCTTGGGTCAAGTTAAACCCCTCCTAAAACATCTTAAAACACATAAAACCAACACATTGGATCCCCTATTGTCCAAAAGTCCTAATTGGCTCATAGAAATGCCAAAATAGGAGTTTGGCTCACAAGATGGGGTTCATTATTACAAACATATAATGCATGATTGAAAACATATATAAAACATCCTAAAGACATTGTTAATTCCTTATCCTCCCTTATCAGAGTCTGACATATCATCTTGAAGGGTTTGATGAGGTGCTCCTACACCAGGTACCATAAATTTGATACATATGTGTTGAGTCTAGGATTTGAGAATTCTAAATCAGATCATTGTGTTTATTATAAAAATGATGGTGATCATTTCCTATACATTACATTGTACGTTGATGATATGTTATTCATTGGTAAAGGGAAAAGTACGATTTCAGAACTAAAGTCTCAACTCGCTGCTAAATTTGAAATGAAAGATCTTGGTGCTGCGAAACACATTCTTGGGATGAAAATTAAAAGAGATAGAGTTAACAAAAAGCTATGGCTAGGTCAGAGTAAGTATGGGAATTCAGTGTTACAGAGGTTCAACATGTAGGATTGTAGACCATTGTGTGTTCCTTTTATAGTTGGAATGAAATTATATGTTGCAGATTGTCCTAAATCCCCATCAGAGATGGAAGCCATGAGCAGAGTGCCTTACCAAAGTGTAGTTGGAAGTATGATGTATTCTATGCTCTATACTACAATAGACATTGCCCAAGCAGTGAGAGTTATGTCTAGATATATGTCTAATCCTGGTAGAGTTCATTGGGATCCAGTCAAAAGAGTCTTCAGATTTTTGAAGGGTACCTTTGATTATTCTTTATGTTATCATGGTAATTCAGTTGGAGACATGATTTCCCTTGATCTTAATGGTTATGTGGATTCAGACTGGGCAGGTGATATTGATAGAAGAATATCCATCAATGCTTATGTGTTTACTTTATTTGGTGGTGTAATTAGTTGGATGAGTAAGCAATAGGCTATGGTTGCTTTATCCACCACTGAAGCAGAGTATATGGCAGCCACTCATGCTTGTAGAGAGTTTGTTTGGCTTAAGAGACTATGTTTAGACATTGGAATAAAACACAGAGTTGTGATAGTCTATTGTGACAGTCAAAGTGTGATCTGCCTGGCTAAGAACCTGACATTTCATGCCCAAACCAAGCACATTAATGTTAAGTATCATTTTGTCTGAAATTTGGTCAAAGATGGCAGGGTGAAGCTGGTTAAGGTAGAAACTTTGATGAATGTTGCAGATTCTTTAACTAAGGCATTGACCACAGAGAAGTTCAGATGGTGCTCAGAGTCTATGGGCCTTGATAATCCTGAAAATGACTATGCAAAAAAATTTAATGCCTTAGTCAAAATATTGATCATTTTGGATTAATTTTGTTCTTTGTCATGTGTTTTGGGTTTAGGGTTTCATGCATTTTTAATTAAATCTTTATTAAAACCCCTAAACCTGTTCTAATTTCACATTACATTTTTCACTTAGGTTGATGGTCATGTCATCATTGAAGAGGCCATGTTTTTCCTTAGGTATTATTTGTTTGGTGGTCCCTTGATTAATTTTTCCTAAGTCTTGAGCTCTTTATTTTATCCACCCCATCGATGGGTCCCATTTAATTCTTAGCCAGTGCCTTATTATTTTCCTAAGTCTATACCTTAATATTTTGGCCGGTGACTTTATGGTAAAAATTGAGCTACTAAAGGTTTAGTTATCTGCACGTGTTTAAGTGGATGGAGATCTTTTAATCATAGTAAAAAATGTGTTCAATTGTTAAATGACTGAAGAAGGTGAGCAGTGTGGCCGAGAGGTAACATTCAAATAGATCCAAAGACTCTCGCAACCCCGCGGTCAAAGATGCACAAAGGATAGGGACCGCGACATTGCGAGATGATTCCACGTGTCCAAGGTGAGCCAAGGAAAGTTGATGATGGGGCCGTTGATCGAGATGAAGTGTATTGTGAGCTAGAGATTTCATGTCATGTCTTTGATGGATCCACTTGCCACATGAGATGGTCAATGTCAGATTGACTGATGTAAATCGCGTGATGTGCCAACATGGAGAAGATCAACGGTCCAGTTTTAAACTTAATTCAAATACAAATTTGAGTCGTTTCTTCACTCACGCAAGCAGTAATGGTGGATGAGACGGTGACGTTTTGTTCCAAGGAGTAATAAAATCATTTTTAGAGCCATTTTTTACTCAAAAAGCGATTCAGAGGTGATTGAAAGGTGATTCATGAGCTGGAGAAGATTGGAAAAAAATTCTTTCTGTAAAAAATTAAGGTTCATTTGGTGCATATAAAGCCATAAGTTGATAAATCTCTCATGTGTTTTCGGAGCCGTTGAAAGTGCGGATTGTGTGAAATTATAGGGAAAAGATTCTAAATTGCTATATGGTTTAGAATTGGCATGAAGGAGTGAGAATTCTCACTTTTTTGTATTGAAATTAGTATTCCCATGTTAAGCCCTACTTTTCTTCTTCCTTATGTGGGTAACTATAAGAATCCCTAGACTAGTAAGATGGCTCCTCCATGAAACCACTAAGGACAAAAATAATATTTGAAGAGTAACCTTTTCGATGATTTTCTCAATCAATTGAAACCCTCGACTAATGATAGATATTAAGGGCAGATACTTGTAAATGGAAAAACCTTAGGAGAATGGTTAACTGATAAAGCATACAACATCGTAGATGCTAGAGTACCGATGACTAGGGTAGATATGTTCAGATTATGGTATGGACAAAGAAATTTGCAATCCCTATTTTCAAGTGCTTGGCAATATGATTTGGGCAAGTTGGTAGTGCCAAATGTATTTATGGATGTCGACCTTCTCAAAGTAGTTGCAGATAGGTATGACCCTGTTTTGAGAGTTATGAGGGGAAATAAGCGAGAGATTTTGTTGAAAATCAAGATGAACGAATAACAAGATATTTTTTATTTATATGAACCTTCTTCTACCTTGATACAGGTAGATTTGAATGAGTTAAAGGAAGAATATTATAGGATGAAGGGTTTCATTAGAGCTAGCCTCTTTCCAGCTCATTTGGCAAAGGTAGGAGATATAACTTATCATATTGGCCCTAGTTCAAAAGAGCCTTTTCCCATTGTTCCTTTTGCAAAATATTTTCAGGCCACCTTCTTCTCTCTGTGTCAAATTTTAGGATTCAATCCTATTACAGTCATGCCGCCTGATTTTATGTATATGGCTATACAAATTCAGCATCTAGATTTTACAGTAATTTTTGACTTTGCCCCATACCTTGAAGAGAAGATTCATGAGGGGTTGCAAGATATTAAGAATGGTGTATTCAGTACTCATTTCTATTGTTATTCCTTGCTAATGCACATGATCTTATATAGAAATGCAGATTACTTTGAGGTCATCATGAACCTCAGAAGAACGATTGACAACAATGAGGTGTCAATGCAGCTTTGGAGCATGGATATGTGCTGGGACAAGCCAGAGGCCAGTTTTGTAAGGTTTGACAATACTTTTGCTTCTAGGTTGTGGTAGAGATTAACAGTGAATCTACCAAGGCTTCACACAAAGCTGCATGACTTTATAAGACCTAAGGACAAGCCACCACTTTTGAGGATTGAGCACAATTGAGGGGACATTATCCCTTATCTTGTCAGTACGGTAATCGGAGTTTACGGCTTCCCTTGTGAGCCACATGTATTTGTTGGCATAATTATCATAACTGATGCAGATCGAGAATGGTGGCTGAACCGATAAAGGACTGTTTGTGAGGACATTGTGATGAAGAGATTAAGATTGTATGATCGGATGACTTTGATCAGTTATTTGTGTTGTCATTCATGGAAATTGATGTTTTCTATGTTGTATTTTGTCATTTAACTCTTTTTGGTCTATCGGAAATGCCTTACTGGTATTATAGACAGTAAATTGGGAATTAGGACCTTAACTGGTAAATGAGGAATGTTTTGATTTGATCTGGAGATTGGTGATCATTGAAGTGTTGCAGTTTGGAATGTGAGCTTGTATCATTGTAATATGTATTTGACTGTAACCGCATCATGTTTTGGTTATCAGAAATCATGTTTATTATTTTTGGTTTATTTTTGCTAGGGTTTAAGAAGGGTTTAAGGACCGGTAAAGAATTCTCTTAACCAATAATGAATTTTGGTTTGGTGGTGATCTACATCAAGTTCAAATATTAGCAATGATGTGGCACAAACTGTGTGAAGTGTTTGAAAGATGTTTTGGTGCATTTGGAAAGTGAATTTCTTGGGAATATGAAAAGTTCTTAGCGGAGTGTTCTAAGGGTTTCAATTTGTATTAGATCAAGATGTAATGATCATTCAATGATTGTAATTGATTTGTAATTAATTGTAATGATTCATAATGATCAATGATGATCTGTAATGAGTTGTAAAAGATCTGTGATGATCTATGTTTTAAGTCTTAGGGTTTTGTAATTGACTAAGTTGTAAAGGTTATTTATGTCAGTAAAGTTGATGTTTGGAGTGTCGGTGATTTTGAGAAAAGTGTGAATCCAAACTAGAGTATGAGATATGCCAGAGTGTAGAAGATTTGGAGCTTAATTGGATCTAGTCAAGCAAGCAGTTTTGTGTTGTACCTAGATCATTCATTGTTGTTCTCTTACAATTGCAGCAATCAAAATCCCTTAACAGGGTAGGTTCTAACATACCTTACATTGTAAATCCCTTAATTGGGTAGCTCTATATCAGACTATTAAATCCTCTTACGAGGTTGATCCTAATAGGTCAAAGCTCCTAATGGGGCTCGTCATCTAAATCCCTTAACGGGGTGACTCCTAACAGGGCATCATTGTAAGCTTCTAACCGTGTTAGGCTCCTAACAAGGTGCATTCCAAAAGAGTGCACCATTTTTGTGGGTACCAATTCCCACCATGGTTTTTCCCTATTTGGGTTTCCACATGAAAAACATGGTATTCATATAATGAATGTTTTTATGTGTTGTTATGTTTTACTTTTAGTTTATGCATATTGATGAACACTTAATGAGTTGTTCTAATAAACCGGTTTAACAATTGGTTATGAGTGATTACCAGTAATGGTAAAGAGTTTACTACTAGTTTATGTTTGATTTGAAGAAGTTTTATAAGTTCAAGTTTTAAGATTGAAATTATTGTTAATACTAATTCACCCCCCCTCTTAGTATTAACCAGATCCTATAAGAATATCAATTGGTATCAGAGCATTGGTCCTATGTGTGCAAAGAGCTTAACAGCTTGAGGGAAAGATCCTGAATAAAGATGATGAAGAAGGAGGGTTCCAAGTTTACCAAGAAAAACTACTGGATATGGAAAGACTGGATGAAGATATACATTAAAGGATTGGGTGCTCATTATTGGAATCATGTGATGAATAAGTATTTTGCTCCTACTACCAACCCCTTGACACCGAATGAGCTTAAAGAGCGACAAGAAAACATTCAATCCTTGGAAGCAATTGTAAGTACTTTATCTGATCCTGAGTATATATATGTTCATGGACTAGAAACTACATTTTAGGTATGAGAGAAATTAGAATTGATTTATGGAGGAGATGAACATGTTCAAAGAGCAAAAGAAGAGAGTTTAAGAGGCAAATTTGATGACATGAAAATGGTTGTTGATGAGAACATTGCACAATATGGTTAAAGGATTAAAGTTGTAGGTGGTATTAAGAGTGTTGGAGGTAAGATTGATGATGATTTGTTGTTAGTAAAATGCTTAGAACTCTCGTACCATAGTATGCTATTAGAGTTTCTGCAATTCAAGAACTGAGATCTATCTCTAAAGATAAAGTCGCTATTGATTCTCTTATTAGAAAGTTGACTGCGTTTGATTTAAACAACTTTGATAATAGTGTTTCAAAACCATTTGAATCTTCTTTTAAAGCTTTTTTCATTGGTACATCTGTTAGGAAAGGAAAGGATATTTGTCATAATCATGACTGCAGGTCTAGTCATGGTGGTAGCAGAGGTGAGGATGATAATGAAGATCATCTGATTGAACTTGAGACATTATTGGCTAAAAGGTTTCCTAGAGACACCAGTAAGTATAAAGGTAAATTACCCTTGAAATGTTTCTCTTGCAATAAAATTGGACACATAGTTGCTAACTGTCCTAACACTGATAAGAAAGAGAAATTTAGAAAGTTCAAAGGAAAAGGACATAAAAATTGTTATGTTGCAGTTGATGAAGGAGTAACTATTGGCATTGTATGAAGATTGCATTAATGAAGTATAGTGTTGTCATTGATGTCAACAGCAACCGGTAATGAAGTTGTATTGCAACTGGTAATGATACAATAATGCAACAGGTAGTAAAGCAGTGCAGGCAACTAGTATTGGTATTATTATTGAAGCAAAAAGATTAACCGGTAATCCTAACCAGTTGATAATAAGAATCCTAACCAATGGAGCTTGGAGAATCGGTAGTGATGATCTATGACCAAATGGTGATCGAAGATGAAGATGCCACATAAGCATGATGCACGTGATGAGTTTCAAAGCGGATTTGGTGCATAGAGATAATCGTTTATCTTGGGAATGATCAAATGCATAGCATAAAGTGAAAAATGTGTGACGAGCTACATGATCCAATGTGCGGTGATTCAGGAGAAGTTGAAGTTGGCTAGAACAATGTGTAGTTGATTGCTATGTAATCTGATGGTCATGATTGAACCAATATATTTGTAATCTCTATGAGATTTGTAGGTTTTATGATGTCTTACCAACCTATTGTATTTGCTTATAAGGTCGATGAGATGTTTTGTAATTGTGTTAGAAAATTTGGTTAAGTGTGGGAGAGTCATTGTTGTCGAACCATAAGGAGTGTCTACAAAATGTTGTGAAGGAAGATAGGAGTGATAAAGGATCCGACTAAGCAAGGAAGTGATATTTCCATATTAGCAAAGAACCTGTTGTTCTCTAACCATTACAACAATTAAATCCCCTAACCGAGTAAGCTTTAACAGGCTTGGTGTTGTTGAAATCCTCTAACAAGGTAATTCATTAGCTTGGATTTGAAATCCTCTATCGAGGTTACCTTTAATAGGGTATTGATTTTAACAGTGTATTGTAGTCAATCCCTTAATCGAGTGGTCCTTAATCGGATTTTTTCTTAACAGGACATTATTGTATAATCTTCTAACAAGTTGGCTCCTAATAGGGAAAACTTCATAAGAGTTCAAAATACTTGTGGGTATTCATCCTCACCGTGGTTTTTCCCTTTTGGGTTTCCACGTGAAAAATCATTGTGTCAAGTGGTGAATGATTTTGTGGATGTGTTTTGATATGGTTGATATGAATAACTGGTAAATCCACTTAAATATGTTTAGATGAGCGAAAGTGATATTAAATGAGCTATTACTAATATTAGTGAAGTGGTTTAATGTTTTGGTTAAATGGTATTTGAGTTTCAGATCTATTGCATTGTATCATTGATGTTTTGGTCAATCGGTAAAGTTTGACAGTCCAGTCGCAGTTTTTTGATACAGTGTCTAAACTAGCTAGGTTAGCAAGTTGTTTCTAAGTTGGAATCCAATTTTAGTGAAAGTTTAGTTTATTTTCTATCTACTAATTCACCCCCCACCCCTCTCAGTAGTTGACGGGATCCTTATAGTTTCATCAGATTATTAGTAACTCGGTAACTGATGAAGAATCAGAAGAAGATGAAAATTAGGAGATAATGTTTTTTGTTGTGAAGGAAGATATGACTGAAGAAAAGGAATTGGTGTCTCACATGAATAGAAGTGATGAATGGATAATAGATAGTGGTTGCTCACACCACATGATCGATGATAGAACCAATTTCTTATCCCTTGAAAAATTTGATGGAAGTATAATAAGATTTGGTAACAACTCACCTTGCATAGTTAAAGGTAAAGGAACTATTTCATTAAATGGAAAAAGCAATGCAAATGATGTCTTTTGGGTTGATGGATTAAAGAATAACCTTTTGAGTGTTGGTCAATTAAATGATAAGGGTTACCTTTTAGAATTTAAAAGTGGAGTGTGCAGGATTCTTGGAAATAATGGAGAATTGATTGCTACTGGAAAGCAAACAAGAGGTAATATTTTTCATCTGAATACTAAAGTCAATAGTTGTTTGGTGGCAAAGATTCAACACATCTGGTTATGGAACAAGAAAATTTTTCATGTTAATTTTGACAATTTGATAAAGGTTAGTAAATAAAGTATTGTGAGAGGTTTGCCCCAACTTGTTAAACCAGATAATGTGATATGTAAAGACTGTCAAATGGGTAAAATGACTTCTGTATCTTTCAAGAGTAAGTCTTTCTCTTCAGAAAATATCCTTGATTTGGTTCATACTAATCTTTGTGGTCCTATGGGTAAGATGACTTCTGTATCTTTCAAGAGTAAGTCTTTCTCTTCAAAAAATATCCTTGATTTGGTTCATACTAATCTTTGTGGTCCTATGAGGACTAAGATTTATTTGGTGATAAATATTTCATGATTTTCACTGATGATTTTTCCAAGATGACGTGGGTAACTTTTCTAAGAGAAAAGTCAGAGGCATTTAGTAAATTTAGAACATTCAAAGCTTTAATTGAGAAAGAAACCAGGAAGAATTTGAAATGTTTAAGATCTGAACGGGGTGGAGAATTTACTTCTGATGAATTTGTGAAGTTCTGTGATGAACAGAGAATCAAGAGGCAGATGTAAGCTCCTATAACTCCACAATAGAATGGGATAGCAGAGAGGATGAATAGAACAATTGTTGAAGCTGCTAGAATCATGTTGATTCAAGGTGAAGTACCAAAAATGTTTTGGAGAGAAGCAGTCATCACTATTGTTCACACTTTGAACCAAGTACTTGTCAAGAGATGTTACAATAAAACAACTTATGAATTATGGCATGGCAAGACTCCTATTGTAATTTACTTTAAAAAAATTGGGAGTAGATGTTTTATTAAATGTGATGAATACACTGGAAAGTTTGATGCAAAGTGTGATGAAGGTATTTTTCTTGGTTACTCTACAAAGAGTAAGGGTTTCAAATGTTATAACAAAAGAACAAAAAATATCATTGAGAGTTCTAATGTGAAAGTAGATGAACTCTCTGAGAAGTTTCATGAGACCAGTAGATCTGAACCTGAGAAGCATGAAGATAAACTTATATTTATTGAACCGGAGGTACAAAAGAATGATGAGCAGAACAATGCAGAAATAGGTTCTCAACCAGTAAATGAAGATAGCGATGAAGAAGATGAAGAACGTGAAGCATAAGGCACAACACCAAAACTAGTAATACCAAGATATGTCAGACTGAATGATTTAGAAGTGTCACTAAGTGAAGCCCCCATGGCCACAAGATGACTCAACTGAGACACTAAGTGAAGCCCCATGGCCACAAGACAACTCAACTGAGACACTAGACTAACTAAAATATCAACTAAGATCTAGAGTATAAGGAAGGAAACTTATGCCATCTCCAACAACTTGTTATTGGGATAAAGACACGCTCAAACTTGTGAGACCAAGTGGAGTTGATGTCTAGTACCTACACTTCTACAACCACCAATAGCCATGAGACAATATATGCAATAACATATACATATCATAAATTATCAAGCAACTAATAGAGATCGCAATGTCATATCATGCTCATAATGAGTGGCATGACATTGTCTCTAACATGAATACACTAGATGACAATCATAGTCATTATATCATCAACTCAATCATAATAATCATGGAATAGGGTTAGCATAATCAAGATGCCATCATAAGCTCATAACAATATGAACCATCCAATGATAATAATAAAGACAATATAGATCATCAATTTAAGTCCATCATCATAATAATCTATGATATATCAATCATCCACATAAGTCATCATGTATCAGTAGTCCATATAAATGTTTAACATCATCCATAAGCATCTAAAATATAGATAGAGGCATAACTATAATTCAAAACATCACATAAGAGTCTAATCAAGCTTATCGAAGCATAAATCAAAAGATAAGTCAAGGAGCAACACTACATCATACTTCATGATCCATCATTAGAATAGGAAAAAGGAAATATGAAAATAAAATTATATGGATGAATGACATGGATATGAAATTATTAGCATTAGAATGACTAAAAATCATGGATATGATGTTTATATTATTGGAATGCACTGATACCGGTAGTAAACTGAGAGGGGGGTGAATCAGTTTACTAACAATAACAACAATTAATTTCATTATAAACCTTCTACCAAAGCACAACACAATGAAGAATATAACATGAAAGCACAATGCACATAACACCAATATTTTGACGTGGAAAACCCGAAAAGGGGAAAACCGCGGTGGGAAACCCTACCCACAATCAGATAAATACTCTCTAGTAGTATTGTGAATAGTTATAGTGGGGTTTGTACATGCAGAAAGGCCAAGAGCCTAGAGCACATTGTTCATCACAAAGGGAAGTCTCACTGACTTACAAAATCATCAGACTACAATCCGGAAAGTAATGAACTATGAAAGTAGCATCTACTAATGTCTGATATAGTTTTGGTTAAGCACTAATGTCTGCTCTGCAATACAAAACATTTTTGAACTTCACCTGAATGATATGGCTTTATTCGCACTCAATTATTTCTCTAATAATACAGACTTAACCAACCATAACCATCGCATGTCCATTAACATGAACAAGTCACCTATAAATACAAATCATCAACCTTGTTGACAATGTCGACTAAACCCTAAACCCATAAACCCATAATTACAAAAATTACATCACATGATACCACTAGACCAATATTATGATTTACATTACATAGCATAGACCTAAATCAACTAACCAAACAATTATATCCATCGGGGATTCCACTAAGACCAAAATCCAACACGCTTCACTTGTTAGTAGAAACCCTCAATGAAAGTTTAACCATATCCAAATAGGACCATCATAATAGCACACCATCCAATGCAAAGTCACCAAATGCCCGGGATATGATCAAGAATCACCAACAAAATAAAAGAAACTGATTCCATAATCTGGACCCAAAATCCACTGACCAAGTCACCAAAATTAGCATACCGGTAAAACTAACCGGGAACGCCAGAAGTCGGTAAAGCCAAAATCTAGCCAGTAAAGGCATAAACCAACCTGTAACTGGAAATACTAAAAGTGATAACCAAACCATGAAACCACCAGAATATAGAAAGCATGTAACCATCAGAATAAGCATCAAAAACTGATTCCAAAGGTCTGACCATACCATATCAGAATCACAGCCAAAACCAAAATGATCATCAAGACTAATCGAGATAGATCCAATCGGGATACAGTGCTGACATCAATGCCAACACTTAACCAAATCCAGCATATTGCCAACAATCTCCCCCTTTAGCATTGATGGCAACACTGAATATGAAAAACATCCAAGTGCCAAGGAATACCAACAAACTCCAAAGCCATCTGTATATGGTGAAAATTGATAACAATAATAACGATATTGAAAGGCTAAATGAATTCAACCACAAAACCCTAGCCTAAAAACAACAAAGATCCACCATAACATATGAAGATTACCTAAGACAATGCAAATCAAATGAAATCACAAAGATTACACCATCACATGTCCAATAGGGTTTGGATCTCCATTCTTGCTATCTCCATTGATCTTGCTTGATATATTTGCTCTCAGATTTTATGTGCACAAGAGCTCAACAAAGAACGGAATGTGGTTGCAAGTAGTATCGCATATGCCAAGTAGTCAAATTGATCAAGTAGTTAGAATGATTGATTAGGGTTGTTAATGAAGGAAGTATCCTCTTATATAGAAGACACTATATGAAATGGAGGGATAAGATTGAGAGGTGTAAAAGGAGGTCGGCTATGATTAGAGGGTAGGTAAAAGAAATAATAAAATAATGAAAGGGGTAGGTAGTGTATGAATTAAGAGATGAATGACAAGTGTCATGGGTGGAAAAGGTTGATGAATTAATTAAATAAATAAAGATTTATTTAATTAATAGAAGAAGTGGGATAATTAAATAAATAAGATATTTATTTAATTTAGGAAAAGGATAATTTAAATAAATAAATGAATTTATTTAAATGAGAAATAAGGCTAGAAGAGGATAAATGAATTAATTAAATAAATTAAGATTTATTTAATTAATAGAAGAATTAGGCTAAAGTAATTAAATAAATAAAATATTTATTTAATTAGACATGACAATTTTAGGTGTCTACATTTTGCCCCTCTTTGAGACAATGCGGCTTGTCGTGTTGTTTCAAAGAAGATAAGATGAACTAATACAGAGTTGCCCCAAGATGGGAATGATATGCCCCCTCGAGAGATTGGATGAAAATGTGTGAAAAGATTGTAGACAATCTCTCGATAAGAAAGAAAGGATAGAAAGGACTGACCAGATAGGATAGAGTGACAGAGTCACGAGATAATGAAGACTGACATAGGAGACTAGGGCTAGGGCAGTCTATAAGATAGACCACGAGGAAAATACATCCTCATTATCATCTACACCTTCAAGAGATCAGAGTGCAGAGTGAGATAGAGCAGCAACAATTAGCAGTGATGGCAATGGCTCACAGATTCGATCGCGTTCGCCGATTTTAGAGGCCAGCAGAAGCAGGAGAGCCAGTAAGTACCACAAAACCTCCTTGTACTTTGTTGCAATAAATATTGTCATTAATGCATGCTAGGTAGGGTAATATGTCTTCAAGGTCAAATCGGCAGTTCTATGATGAACATACGCTATCGATTGGATAAGTCGCTGAGAGGATACACTCAAGCAGGTCCTCTAGGGAAAACTAGGATAGCAAATAGGGCTAGGATTGACAATTCTGTGATAGAACATACGTTGCCAATTAGGAAACTACTCAAGAGGATTCACTCAAGCATAGGCCCTAGGATAAGATAGATCAAGGCACTTTGTGATGAACAGTGAGTACCAAGATATAGTACTTTGTGATGAACAGGGAGTACTAAAATATGAGCAACACTTTTAGATGAACAGTGAGTGCAAATGTGAGCAGCACTTTGTGATGAACAGGGAGTACCAAACATGTAGTACTTTGTGATGAATAGGGAGTACCACTAGGATTGAGATGATTGATTTGTGTGACTGCAGGAGTATTTGCCTATGTTGGAATCATAGGAGAGATTCCCATCAACTCAGAGGTTGCGACCTAAGCTAACCTTCGAGGACCGAGCTCTGATTGAGGCTATGGGTCTGAGACATATTCTGTATGTGCCTAAGTTTTAGGCAAACATGGGACTACTGACTGCACTGGCGGAGAGGTGGCACTCCGAGACTTGCACATTTCATTTGCCGATGGGTGAGATGACAGTCACCCTGGAGGATGTATACCAGATCCTAAGGATACCGATCGATGGGGGCTGATTTTGTACGATCGAGATGGAGATAGGGAGGCCTTGAGACGCGTGTTCCAGGACCCAAGACTGGAGATGAGGGCAAGACATGTGGCATGGGACATGATGACACAGACATGATTGGCACTACCGGCAGTATTGGTAGGAGTTATTAGTGGGTTCCTCTATCCAGATAGAGTGACACGAGGGTTGGCTGCAGGATCGGGGAGGAGGAGGAGAGGAGGAGGATGAGACAACTAGGCTCAGGAGACAGAGGGGACAAGAGAGATGATCATGGGGTGGGTCCTTCTAGGGCTCAGACTCCATCGAGGCCAGTCAACTCCGAGGGAGGGAGTTCATCGTAGCCGTAGAGGGCTCCCTATGTATCAATTTTGTACCATTTTGTATGATGATGTAGACACCTTCAGGTGATTGTAGCCATATGATTTTGACATCATTGTATCATGACACTTATGATTATATATATGAGATGATTCATCTTTGTGGTAGCTATATGCATGCGTACCTATGTGATGCTTATGATATGGACGCAAATATGTACATGATGAAATGCAATATTTTTTTTTGTTCTTTTATGTTTTATATGTTATGCCAATGCAAATGTGAATGTAAATGTATGAAATGTAGATGAATATGATAATGCAAATGTTTTTGGTGTGTCATTATACTCAGTCATGTGATAGCAGGCTACGCGGACTCGAGAAGGATGATGGAAGTCAATCAAGAAAGGGGGATGAAAGACAGAAGATATGAAAGTGAAAGAGCTTCTTGTGCATTATCATCATTGAGCTTTATTATGGCAAGTAGGTTATGACAATCAAGGCACATGTTCGACCCAGAAAGTCATTGTACCTATTTGCATGGAGATAAGACAGTCACAAACAAGGAATGCCCTAGTTCACACTAGACTCACAGTGTCCTCATATCCTTGGACAAGTCATAGCATTACTAAGAGACAATCCACAGACAGCAAATACAAATAGGTGACGATACCCCATCCTCGCCTTTCTAGTCAAAGACATCCTGGAGATAGAATCTCTAGTTAGAGACATCCTGAAAAAGCTAAAAGACATGTCACCAAAAGATAAAATCAAAAGAAAACCAAGACTCGACACCAACATCCACTGTAGTCCTCAAGTTTAGTGTCTCTTGTCACTTGTATAAGTCTTATTTGATTGTGGTCACAATGTTTACTTTCGCAAAAAGGATAGATAGCACAGAACCATATGTTGTCTGAGTCTGTTGAAAGATTTGATTTTGTTGAAGCATATTGTTGCTGCTGTGTATCATCTGAAACTGACTGAATCCATGAAACTGATACTTTATTGTGGAGAAGACAAAACTCTATTGTGGGCCGATGATGTAGATGCTGCTTTATTGCAAATTGGGCGTGGATAGACTGAAGAAAACTGGAAGAAATTGTACTCCTCAAAACATGTGATGCTCTCAGTTCCACACCCATCACTAGACGTAGGATTTGCCTTAGCCACAGATAGGAGCTGATTTATTATGGATGGAAAAAGGATGAAAATGAAGGTTATTATGAATGGTGAACCAATCTTGGGTAGATCAATAACAAGCCATGATGGGAATGGGTAAGTTTATTATGAACGAATAGGTTGTGAGTTTGTGCAAAGTGAAGTGATGAAAGAGAATCCTGAAGGAGGGAGGAGAAATGTCTCTACACATGGCACTGGTGACCCAGTTTTCACCATGGTACTTGCCTAAGGCGCCACCGAAGTGGTTTTCACCATTGGACAAAATTATTTCTCTTTACTTTTTTTGATTTTTCAATGTTTTTTGTGTCACAAGGCGCCTGTTTGCCAGGTTTTCACCAAGTAACGATTTTTTTTGTTTTATAATTTTTTTTTGTATTTTTGAATTTTTTTTTATTTTTTTTGTATTTTTTTTGAATTAGGATACTCTGAAGAGCTATGTGTAAAACCTATGAAGGTGCATGCTATTGATAGGATCCTCCAAAGGTTCACCTTCTATAGTTGAGAGCTGATATGCCCCAGATCCGTATGCTGCTGTAATGATGTAAGGACCAAGCCAATTTGGTTTGAACTTGCCCTTCTTCTCTCTGTCTTGCTGATTTTTGGGATTTTCTCTGAGAACTAAGGCACCCACCTCAAATGTGCGAGGCTTGACTTTATTATTGTAACTGCATTATTCCTTGACTGAATGATATGTAACTCGAGTGACTGTCTTCCTTGATGAAGGAACTGAGATAGAATTACTAGTGTGTGGACTACACAAGCCCGTATGTGAGCCACCTAAAGAAGTTTGGGCATCCTTGATAACAAAGTCCTTCAAGGAAGTTCCATTAAAGGTCCATGATGTATCGCTGAGGAACAAGTGGATGAGTGATGAAGGCTTATGATTGTGAAAAGAAGTGAAAGTAGGATAGCATGATGGAGACTTAGGATCAACAAGTATGCTTTTTGACTTGAAATTTTAGAACTTTTGCCCCTAGTTATTTTGATATTAGGGGAGATCATCTCTTGTTCTTTTTCTTTCATAGGATTTTTATCCTTGAATTTGATTTTTGCAGAGTCCAATAGCTTTTGATTTTGATTTGAACTAAAGGACTTCTCTCTATTTTTGACTTTTAGATTTTTCTTTTCAAAGCTTGATTTTTTATCCCCAATTAGTAAGGGCTTTTGTGATTCTTGTTGATCCAAGTCTGGAAGTGGAGTGGAAATGGAATGAGTGGATGAAATAGTAAGGCTATGTGAGTTCTCAAGAGGGCTGGCAATATGCTCAATAGATTCTTTGCTAGAACCACTCTTAGGACTATTGATATCAAGAGTTGTTTGCACCACTAGAGGAGATTTGCATTCAGACTTAGTAGCAACAACACTAGGTGGTTCACACCCAATTCCTTGCAAATTGTTTATACATTGTTCATGTTGACTGAATACCTTAGGAGATAGTGGGAGTTGATCAACATGGAAGATATACTTACCACATCCCATGTCTTTAAACTTGAACTTTTCTTTGATCTCTGCTTGTTTTGATGTAAAAGCTTTCAAGGATTCTGGATCCACATATGCCGATGAAGGAATAGCCTCTCGATTGGCTGGAATTGTTATTTCTAATCTAGGTCACAGATTGTTGCAATACATGAATGGATTTGGGTCAGCTTTGACGGTCACGTCAACTCCATTATGTGGGAACTTGATACATCGATGATATGTAGATGGGACTGCTCTCATCTCATGAATCCATGGACATCCTAGCAATATATTGTATGTGAGATCGAGATCAAGGACTTGACAAACCACATCCTTTGTAACTTGCCCAACTTTGAGAGGTAAGGTGACTGTGCCTTTGGATGAATGCTCTTCGTCATCATATGCCTTGATGATAATTTTGTTTGTAGAATTCACAGCTTTATCAGAATATCCCAATTGTTTAATAGTGCTCAATTTACAAATGTTTAGACCTGCTCCTCCATCTATCAGGACTCATTTTATTCGATGTTTGTGTATGAAGACTTCAATGTGTAGTGGTGCATTATGTGGCTGACTTACGGAGGTGTCATCGGCTTCTGTGAATGTAAGGGAGTGTGGAATGGAAAGGTATCCCACCATGGCTTGAAACTGGTCCACATTTAGATCAGTAGGAATGGCAGTGTCTCTCAAGATTTTGTCAAGAATAGCTTTATGTGTGGGGGATATGCATAAGAGCTCAAGGATGGAGATGGGCGCGGGTGTCTTCCCTAACTGTTCTACAAGATCATACTTAGGCTTAGTTGATGAAGAAGCGGTGTTCTTGGCTGAAGCACCTTGCAAAGTGATTTTACCTCGACGGGTTGTAACATGACATTCAGAGGTAGGTTCGGAAGAAGATCCAACACCTTTTAGGACAATCTTGGGTCTCCGAGTAGAATTCTCAGGGTTTTTGTCTTTGATGATAATGGTAGAGACATAATTGTCCATCAAGATGTGATTGATGGTTGAATCATAGTTATAGGTTGCTCTGGTATAGTTGGTTTGGTCATCTGTGGCTGCAGCTTTTCCCTTGTCATGCTTTGGGAATGGTTCCTTAAACATTTCATGTTCTTGATTGGATGAGTGTCCTTCAATCTCAATGTCACCTCTATCAATGAGATCTTGTATGATGTTCTTCAGTCGATGACAATTTCCTGTCTTATGACCCTTGCTCTTATGGAATTCATAATATTCATCATCATTCCACCAATTTGGTTTAACCTTTGGCTCATACGAAGATCTTACTAAGGAGTTGGTTGATGCTAATGAGATACTGGCTAAATACAACAAGAGCACAGCTATTCTTGATGAGCAGATTTAGTCACAAAGGCAAGATGGAGATACACGTGGCTTGGGATACACAACCTTTGAGAAAGGAGAGCCTTCTGGTACCAAAGACATCATGCATGAAGGTAAATCCGCACCTAAGACAAAGAAAAACATCGGTAAGAAACCCTACAAACCAGCATGCTTCATTTGTCATAAGGTAGGTCATACTGCTAATGTTTGTAGAAGCAGATCTAGGTCTTGTAATGATTATAGGTCTAATGCTTATGAGGGTTACAAGCCTATAACTTTTAATGGTTATTGCTACACTTGCAAAAAATATGGGCATAGAGTTGTTGAGTGCAGGACTGGTATGAACACTTAGAGATCTTTCATGAATCAGAGACCTAATGGTGTATGGCAGAGATCTTTCAATGACCAAAGAAACCCTACTTGGCAGAGACCTTATTTGAACCGGTCTAGTCCTTATGGAATGGAGTATAGACAAAATGTGACTTGTTCAATTTGTCACAACTTTGGACATGTTGCTATGAACTATCGAAGAAGAACTGGTAGAGGCAATGCTGGACCCTGGAGAGCATCTAGAATGGCTTGTTTTCATTGTCACAAATTGGGACACCTTGCATTTTTTTGTAAAGAAATAATGAACCAACCGGTTAATCAGTTTGCTAACTAGAAAGGGAATAAGAAGGTTGATGTGGAGGAAACCAAAGGAGATGAATAAGATCTGGAGAAAGAAGAGTGAGGAGAAACCATCGGAAGATTCTAATTCTTCACCTAGTGTGGAGAATCCCTCACCTGTGAATTAAGCTAGTTATAAAGCTTAGGGGGAACTTATTATTGGATCCATTTCTGGACCCCTTATATGGCGTGCAGTAAGTTAAATTTTCATACTTTGATGCATTATGATGTTGAGTAATGATTTTGAGTCGAAACTAGTGAGTTGGATGTGTTATGAGAACCGGTAGCATGTTTTAGGGTTGAACGGTGTTTAGGGTTTGTTCAATCAGGTATAGTATTTAATGCAGTTAGTAAAAGGCAAATAAAAGGTGTTTTTAGAGTTTCATTTCTCACCTTGAATTCTCGATAGCACATTTGCAGAGCGACTAAGGTAGAGAAGAGTATTTGACTATTGCCTTGGTGAAATTTGATAGTTGATTGTGAACATTTGGAAATAAGTGAATCAGTGAAAGAGCGTTCAGATAGGAAACCCTAGTTGCGAAGAATTTGAAAGGTATTTATCTAAAGATCCAATCTGTGTTTTTGTTTTTTCCATGGACACACCACATATTGTTGATGTATCTATAAGGCCTCGACCGAAGTTTAAGAGACATCCATAGAAGTCGACAGAAACCAATCCTGTTGGAGCCCTATCTAGCGTACCCTATGGTATTTTGCATATTGAAGATATCAAATCTTACATTCACTACAAATTGGAGGATTTGGGGACACTTGCTATTTACGATCAATACCAGAAACTGTGTGATAAGAAAGGATTGTTAAAAGCTCAATTCTGAAGGGTTACCGATAAAGGTTTTCATCATGCTTTAAACTTTCTTGACGATTTTGAAGAGAAGCATGTTAGATATGTTTTGAGAAGAGTTCATGACTAGTTTATATGGTTGGATAGACCACACAAGATTACTAAGGAGGTGATTCATGCTATCACCGGATTGTCTGCCACCAGTGAAGTTCATGTTTTAAGGTCAATCCCAAAGGATGAGGTGATTTGATTGACTAACTCTAAATGGGATGGTCATGCAATGACTGTGAATAATATTAATGATCCAAAAGTAAATTTTGCATCTATGGTCATCAGTTATATGGTTTACCACTCGAGCAGAATGAATAGCATTCCCAGAGCTGCTATCCATACAAATTATCGAATGTTGAAGGACAATGTTGACTATGATCTTGCAGAAGCTTTGAGAGTTGAATTGGTGTTGAATCTTGAATCTATCAAGGACAAGTGACATAAATTCAAGTATGGTTAGTTGATCATTGGTTTGTTTTTCTATTTTCAGATTTCCTTTCCTACTATCAGTGATATACAATGGTCATAAGGTACACCCACAATGTTACAAATCAAGAACAATATCAAGATGCTTGGTAACAAGTTTACAAAGGTTATCTAGGGATATTTTAATGATTTCCAAAAGAAAATGCATGACAGAGAAAGGATACCAACACAGGTGGTGAAAAGGTATGAGGACTCTATCTGTTTTATGGTTGATACTGATACCTATCAGATGGAGGTTGCATACCCAAGGACTTCATGGGTTATGCCTATGGGGTATGAGGTAGGAGAAGATATCTTGATTATTTATGTTGAAGACCTCCTATCCAAACTGGTAGATCCCAATGTATCTAGGTTTGAAACATTTAAAGATAAATCAATAGAGGTACATTTTAAGTTAGCTAAAATGGTAATAGCCAAGAAGGTTAGAAAATAAGTTAAGCGATTTGCTATTGAACAAGGATTTACAAAAGAGGCAATTGTAGAGGCTAGAGCTAAGTTTGAAGCAAGAAAGGTTGAATCCTCTTGTGCACCAAATGGTACCAACACCAGTAGACAAACAAGGAGAACAATGGTGAAGGAGAAGCCCCCTCCTACTCCTAAGATCCAAAATCTAAGGAAGTTAAGCCTGAAGCACCCAAGGTGAAAGAAGTGTACAAGAAGAGAAAGAAACAACAAGCACAAAGGACACTTGAAACTGTTGAGGAAGAAGATACTGATTCTGAAGGTGAGAAGAAAGAATTAAGAGCCAGTGGGAAGAAATCCAAAGTGGTCGGATCTCCTACTGTGAAATTTGTGAAACCACTAGTAAGTAAATTCAATTTACTTGAAAGGATTTTGGAGAAAATAAGAAAGTATGATATTTTGACTGAGGTAAAGAGACATTATAACATTTTTGGTGGAGATGAGCAAATGCAAATAGAAGATATTGTTGTTTGGTTCACAAATAAGTACAACAAAGAATTGATTGAGTTGCAAGGTTTGATTCCCGATTCTTTGTATGATAGATTGGAAGCAAGATGGAAAACTACTATAAAGTAGGACAAAGAATTGATTGAATTTGTATTGACACACTTGCAACCAGAGACCTCTAGGGAAGATATTCAAGAAATTATTTTTAAGTCAAGGGCATTATTTCTTAAAAAAAAAAGGTTAACAAGATTGTTAACTAGTGAATCTCAATCGGTACATGTTGAGACTGAGGAATTCTTGAAGAATTTTTTCGGACTTAGTCCTAAAGAATTAGAAGAGGAACCAGAGGTAAAGGTCTTTCCACTATTACAAATTTTTCATTGCTTTGTGATGATTTTGAGAAGAGGCAAGAAGCTCAACAGGAGCTAAAATTTTTGAGTGAATCATTCAATCATTCAATCCATTGAATGATTTTGCAATTAATTTTGGTAGATCGGTAATTGCATTACAACAGAGGCTTAAGGCTTATGAGGCTGAACAGGTGAAAAGGACAACTTCACTACAGGAGTTACAGACATTATTAGTCCCTAAAATAGAGATTTTACAAAAAGGATACAAGGAGACTCAAGCAATTTTGGCTATACCGGAGATGAGCACACTTGATGCCATAGACGAGATTGCATCTTAGATTTGGATACATACTAAGATCACAGGGACACTTTTGGAGACTTGGCACAATGATTTGACACTTTTGAAGTCTAGTTTTGTAGATGTATTTCATAAGATGACATTGCAAAACATTTTGAACTCCTTTATATATTTGGTAATGCAAATTTTGATGTATATTGCATTTATCTTTTCATGTATTTGCTTACCTTTGTCATTGTTGTCAAAGGGGGAGTAGTATTGGTTAGTTAAAATTTTGTAATAGCATGTAATTGCTAAGGGGGAGTTTTGAGTCATGATGAGTCATTTTTGTACTGTGACACTTAGACAAATATTTTCCTAAGTGTTGTCATCAATGCCAAAGGGGGAGATTGTTGGCTTGATGATAACGTTTGTGTTATAATTGATGACTTGTATTGTGTTGTCATTGATGGCAACCATGTTTTGTCTGTCATCTGAGTCATTTAGTCCAACCGATAAAGCCCAACCGATAGAGGAAGCAGCTTAACAGTCAATCGGTAAAATATGATAGTGAATCGGTAATTAGTGACAGAGCAATTTTCATGTTAACGGTATGAAAGACCGGTGAAGAGTTAGGTGATGTGGTTTTGTGAGAGTGTTGGGGATTGTATTAGACAGCTATGTTTCACACCGCAACAAAATATTCAACAAGATGAGCGATTTATGATGAGCATAGTAGACAATATTGAAGAATAGTTAACTGGTAGAGAAAAATAGCTTAAATCGGTAAACCGGTAGTGTTTATGTTTTTTTTTTGAGTTATAATGTCAGTGGTCGACATAAGTAAAGCATGCTGAGCAAGATTGACTAGATTCAATGTACCTAGGAAATTGTTCCAAGGTTGTTTTTTATTACAGGAAAAGCAGGTTTTGAAGGGATCCTGAAACTCTTTACAAAAGATCCTTAGAAGATAATAGCATTAAGCAACATGAAAAGACAAACTGCCCAAAAACCAGCACAGTTATGGGCAAAAATTAGTAAAAAAGCCCAACAAAACCAATCACATCCAACCATAACATAAAAAAAGATAGAAAACAAATTACTTAATGTTTTTAAGGGCATTAGCCAAATTTCTGCTAATCCCTTGCAAATATTTAATATTATCCCTAAGCTTAGGGATATCCTTGGAAGAGGCCACAACAGCTTTTTCATGCTTTCCCTTGTTCTTTTTGCCGCACCACCAGAAGCACTTTCCACTATCCCTTCCTCGATAGCATCATCATCAATATCTAGATCCATGATAGGTTTGGAGGTGCTGGAACCATCAAGGAACTTGTTAATTTCCTCTAAATTCTTAGTCACAGAGGTAAGGATATCTGGAAGAATTACCAAAAAAAAATTCATAGCTATTTTTCCTTCCTCCAGATTACCAATCTAAGCTTCCATCTTCTCCACTTTTTCCTCCATACCTTTAATCCATTGCTCCTGGTTTATTTCAACTTTCTTCCCTTTCTCTTCCTGCTGCTTATCAGTCTTTTCCAAATTCTTGATTCCTTCATAAAACCACCTGTCAAAACCCATACGAGCCTCTGACTAGTTTTTGAGTTTATCCAGAATTATCCCCTCTCCAGCTTTATCCTGATCCCTTCTTTAATTCTCCTTGTCCTTCTCCTGCTCAATTTCCATTTCCCTTTCCTCATTAATCTTGTCCTGCTCCTCCATTGGCTAGTTGTTAACATTTCCTATGCTCACACTGTGGGTAGGACTATTTTGATCAGAAACATCCTTAGCTCCTCCTTCCTCTTCCCCCACATCCTCTTCCTTCCAACTCTCCTCTCCTTCAGACTCATCGGTCTCCATCTCACTTCCATCTTTTCCAATATCCTCTGAATCAATCTCCATATTCTTTTGATTACCCTTGTCCTCTTGAATATTCTCCATGATAGCTTTTTTTTCCCTTTTTTCTCTGTGTCCCCTCATCCTTGCTAGGCCTGCCTTCCTCCATCTTCCTCTTTCCTTTCCCCAGTGACACTGACAATCTCTTATTTTCTTGGATAGCTAGAATCTTGCAATGCTTATAAATAAGCAAAATAAGGCCGCAATGAAGCACTGGTGAAGAAGGGTTCTTGCTATTCTTATTCAGAGACCGCAACAGAGACCTAAAGAGGTAATAGGGCAGACAAATCCTCTTCTCATGTCTACAATGATTTAAAAGAACAAAATGGTATGTGTGGACCCTGGTAAAATGACCCTCCATAGTAATATATTCCATAATTGCATTAAGCACACAGCCCCAGATTTTCTTAATATTGGAAGCATCATAATACCACCCCCCCGTAGCTTTTCCTAGTTTCTCTCTCTCCTTCTCTTTGCATGAAAAAATCTTAACTACATTATTAGACACTTTCAGGTCTCTAAAGAAGTTAAGACCAGAATGGGGCATACCTGTGACCATCACAATGAGATCCACATCCAGCTTAAACCTAACACCATGAATTTTGAAGGAGTCGTTTATCCAGTTTTCAGTGACTTTGGTGACCCCTAGGTTAACTCTGCTTTTATCATAGTCGACCAGATTTTCCATGAAATTCATCATGAATCCTTTCTCTAGCTTTGCCCAAACCTTAGGCATCTCCTTCCATGTAGAAATATTATCAGGTTCCTCTCTTCTTAGATCCCCCCCCCCATTTTAGATTATGTTTTACAATTTCTCTTCTTCTGCAACTTCAGAGCTTTCTTCCAAATGACACTCAAATTTTTGAAAATGCATACCCACAAAGTATGTGGAAAATTAATATTCTTGATTAGGACTCTACCCTTCTAACATGTCATCATTACCTTTCTAAAAAATTGAATATTACTCATTACAACTTTCATGATTAATCATGTGATCCATCTTTCCCCATGAATCTGTCATTTCTGATAAGTTCTTTAATATTAAAATCTATATTAGCTTCCTCATTCCATATGCGTTGAGATTCAGAATTTACGCCAAGGTTCACTAACCCATCCACAACCCCATTTTTTTCTCTAAAGGCATGTTCAATGCTAATAGATTTAAAGCTAGCAATTATTTCTCTAGCTTTAAAATAATATTTTCTATAGTCCATGAAGGCTCAATTTCTCCCTTATGGCATTTAATTATGCTAAGTGAGTCTCCTTCCAACCATAGATTATCATGATTAAGATCTTTTGCTATAATCAAAGTATTCAAAGCCACAGAGGCTTTAGCATAATGACTAGTTTGATTACCCAAAGGGCCAGCAACTTCCAGCAAAATTCCTAACAATGCCCCCATAACCAGCTTTCCTCGGGTTCCCCTTAGACGCCCCGTCAAAGTTGGCCTTAATCCATCCCTGATAAGGAAAGCACCAGACAAGACCATCCCTACCCTTATCCAAACTAATTCTATTATTGGATAAATTCCATCTTTCATTAAAGTCTTCTTTAGCAGCTAAACCATGGTCAGTTCCATTTAAACATTCAAAAATCCCTAAATAGATTTTATCCACCACCACTTCAAGGTTAACACTTTTATCCCTAAAAATCATGTTGTTACGCTCCTTCCAGATGTTCCATATTACATTAGGGAGAATAATTTTCCAAAGCTCAACATTCTTAGAATTGGAAGTAGGACAATACCATTGTTGCCAAAACTCTTCCAAAGAGTTCGGGAAAACCCAACTCAACTTCCACCTACTAAAAATAATATTCAAGATTTCTTGACCGAAAATACACTGGTAGAGGATATGACAAGCAGATTCCTCCTCCAGATTGTTCCAAGGTTGTTAGCTAACTTAGTTGAGATATTTATAAAAAGAGGAAAAGTATGTGATGATGTATTAGATGAAGGGTTTATAGTGAAGATTTGATTGTGCAGTGAAAAGAGAAGTTGTGTGATGATGTGTAGTCGGTGATTCAAGCAGAACTAAAGTGAATCTATCAGGCACAAAAGGTTCTATATGCAGATCAGTTACATGTTGTTTCCTAACAGTTGTGCGCAGTCAAAATCCCTTAACTGGGTAGGTCCTGACAAGCCCGATTGTATAAATCCCTTAACCGGGTAGCTCAACAATTTGAGTTTAAATCCTCCAGTGAGGTTACTCCTAATAGGGTAAAGCTCCTAACAGAGCTAAGTTGTAAATCCCCTCACTAGGTGATTCCTAATAGGGTCTGCTCTTAACTGGGCATTATTAAGATAGTTTTGATACTTAAAGATAAGTACACATGCCAAGCTAATAAGATGAGAGGGGGGGGGTGAATCATACAAACTTAATCTTCCATAAAAACATTAGATTCAACCTCGGTAACATATACTTCAGTAATATAACCAAAACTGCTAAACATACAAACTCAAAAGCATATAAACATCATAACACTCATAACACCAGATTTAATGTGGAAACCCAAATAGGGAAAAACCACTATGGGATTTCGGACCCATTAAGAAATATACTCTTCTAGAGTATGCTCGGTTAAAAGCAAATCCTGTTAAAGATTACAAACGCATTGCTAGATGTGGCCCGGTTAAGGGATTTCCCTCAGATCTGTTAGGATCTTCACCTTGTTAGAAGTGACCTTGTTAAAGGATTTCAAACACTCAATCAAAATGTCACCTTGCTAGAGGGTTTTACAAATAAGACTGTTAAGTCCACTCGGTTAAGAGATTTTCTGTCACTTCACAAAATAACAGTAATAAAAATCTATCTGCAACTTCACATCTAAAATGCTAAAGCAGATTCTTATTTGCTCAATACAATATAGACATAGAACTAATCTTGTCCATCTGCTGGGCTCTTTACTCTATTATTCAAAACAGATCTTCAAGCTTCTATGCTTGGTAATCACTATGTAGCATCCCTGTGCATACACTTGCCCGCATGCATTGTTTATCAATAGTTCCCTATTTATAAACAATTCGCCAACCGCTTAATCTCCTTGATCACATTTCCCATGATAAATCATAGCCATCAGATCTTCAATCTTTGACCAGGTTCAATATATCCTTAGATCTGAAAACGTTTTACCCCACCTTGGAACTTGCATATATTTCTTGGAACTTGTACTAGGGTATTGCAGTTCAATCTGAGCTGTAGATCTTCCTACTGATTATCCTTTGCCATAGATTCTTTAACAAACTTCATTCACGGCATACCAATCATTTAATCATAGCCAGCTCATCAGCTTCCTTCATTAAATAATGCTTTTATTCATTCAATGCATTTTGTTATTACTCGGTTGCAACTCGGTAAATACTAAACTTCACTCAGTAGACATTCTACCTTCATTAATCGATAGTGATAACCTTAGGGTTTACCGACTAGGTTCCTTAGGGTTTACCGACTAGATTCTTTTCTCGGTAACATAGTATAGTATTAACCTTTCAATCAATATCATACATAGGATATCAAAACAATCTAATCATCATGATCTCATCATTGTCTAACTCGGTAATAGTTGCCCATTGAATAACTTATTTCTCCCCTTATCCATCATATTCTTTCTGTGTCTTTTACTGACATCTTTATACTCATCAAATCATACTTCTCAAGATATGGCAACATCATACTAAATTGGAAAATCAATTTCTTGACATCAATGACAAAATAATAATATTAAGACAGTAAACATCCTTAATCAGTTTTATCCATAATCATCAACAACCTTCTCAATATCCTTATTGAAATGCCAACAATCTCTCCTTGTCTGTTATAATGCCAAATGCCAACAATCTCCCCCTTTGGCATTGATGGCAAAACCAATTGATTTGACCTAATTGATTCGGATTGCTGTGAGATTCTAAAATGCTGAAATGCTCTCCCCCTATCATCAGAATTCTCCCCCATACATTAGTCTTCTCCTCTTCTCTCAGTCATTCTTTTCTTCTTTTCTCCAGTCTTCTCCAATCTTCTGCCCCTTTGACAACAATGCCAAAAAGCAAAGAACTAAAACATAATTTCTTCCTGTATGAAGTGATTTCCTGCTGTTATGTATCAATGTAGTCTCGGTCAAAGCATTTTGTCTTCAATTCTTGTTCCCTGTATTGTTTCCTGTATTGTTTCCTGCACACCTTTAGAAAACATCCTAAAGTGTGTAAATCAGCATCAACTCCTAAAAGATATTCTGTAGAGTCATTGAATTGATGCTTTCACCGAACTCGGTCAGTGAGTAGAAGATAGGGGTAGGACCCCTAACTTACTTTCGAGATACTCAAAAGTGTTGTGAATATATCTGCTATTTGTTCCTTTGTGCTAACATATTCCAACACCACTTTCTTCTCTTGAGCTTCTTCTCTAAGATAATGATATTTGATAGAGATGTGCTTTGTCTTAAAGTGCGTAATAGGATTCTTTGAAATGTTAATGGTACTAGTATTGTCACAGAATATAGTTACTGGCTTGGTAACTTTCTCATTTATACCTTCCAACAGTTGTTTGATCCATGCTATGTTGGTACAATTCAATGTTGCAGCAACGTATTCAGCTTCTACTGTTGACTGTGAAACACATCCTTGTTTCTTGCTAAGCCAACTCACTAGTCTTTCTCCTAAAAAGAAAGCTCCTCCACTTGTGTTTTTTCTATCATCAATGTTGCCTGCCCAATCAGCATCAGTAAAAAATTTTAAATCAAAATCATTTCTTTTCTGATATACTAAGCCATAATCCTTAGTGCCTTTTAAGTATCTGAAAATTCTCTTGATTGTTGTCATGTGTGTTTCCTTAGGATGTGCAGAGAATCTTGCAACTATACCTACTGCATGTGCTATGTCTGGCCTATTGTGAACAACATATTGCAGCTTTCCAACCATGGATCGGTAAAGTGTCTCATCAACAGATGCATATTCATCATTCTTTGATAGTTTACAGTTGGTAGTCATAGGAGTACTTACTGGTTTTGAATCCTCCATTCCAAATTTCTTCAAGATTTCCTTTATGTACTTGGATTGAGTAATGAAAATCTCATCGTTCATTTGCAGTATCTGTAAACCTATAAAATACTTTATCTCAGTGATTAATGACATCTCAAATTCTTTGCTCATTTCATTTCCAAAGTTCTTACATAGAGAGTCATTCCCACAAAATATAATATCATCAACAAATATTGTTGAGATCAGTATTCCATTTTCATCATTCTTCATGTAAATATTGTTGTTTTCACTTGTTCTTATAAAACCAATCTTGATTAAATAAGAGTGCAATCTTTCATACCATGCTCTAGGTGCTTGTTTCAAACCATATAAAGCTTTGTTCAATTTACATACCTAATCTTTATTATTGTCTTCAGCAAATCCTTCGGGTTGTTCAATAAAAACTTCTTCTTCTAATATACCATTCAGAAATGCAGATTTGACATCCATTTGATATACCTTGAAATTCTTGTAAGCAGCATATGCCAACAATGTTCTTACTCCTTCAAGTCTTGCTACAGGTGCAAAAGTCTCACCATAATCAATTCCTTCTTCTTGGGCATAACCTTTGCAAACTAGTCTTGCTTTATTTTGAATGACCTCTCCCTTTTCATTCAGCTTGTTTCTAAAAATCCATTTTGTACCTATTACATTTTTGTCCTTCGGTCTAGGGACCAGTGTCCATGTGTCATTCTTCTTGATTTGATCAATCTCTTATGTCATAGCATTTATCCAATCTTCACTGTTAAATGCCTCTTTCACTATTCTTGGTTCAAATTCAAATATCAAACATGTGTTCTGTCTCAGTTTGTTCCTTGTCATCACTGGATCATCCTTATCTCCTATAATCTAACTTGGTGCATGATGTCTTCTGACATATTTGGCTAATACAGGCTCGGTAGGCTCTATATGATCTTCTTCATCACTTGGTAACTGGATATTTTCTTCATTTTCTTCTGCAGTTTTCTCGGTAGGACTTGTTGGTTGAACATAGACAAATTCATCATAATCTTCTGGTTCCTTGGAATTTCCTTCATCATTTCTTTCTGCAAATTCATCAATTTTCACATTTGCACTTTCTACTATTTTGTTAGATGATTTGATCAGACATTTAAATGCTTTACTTCTAGAAGAATAACCAAGAAATGTTCCTTCTTCACTTTTCTGATCAAACTTGCCATTTCTATCATCCTTGTGTACATGGCATCTACTTCCAAAGATTTTAAAATAACTTACATTAGGTTTCTTGTCATGCCAGATTTCATATGGTGTCTTCAAAGTGCCTTTCTTCAGTTGTACTCGGTTCAGGGTGTAAACTGTTGTGCTTATTGCTTCTCTCCAAAATGTTTGTGGCACTTTCTTTTCAATCATCAAGGTTCGGGCACAATCCACAATAGATCTGTTTCTTCTCTCAACAATTCCATTTTGTTGTGGAGTTCTCGTTGCAGAAACTTGTCTTTTTATACCATGATCATTGCAGAATAAGTTGAACTCATCAGATGTGAACTCTCCTCCTCTATCTAATCTAAGACATTTCAGTTGTCTTCCTGTTTAATTTTCAACTCTTGCCTTGTACCATTTAAACATTTGAAAAGCTTCTGATTTTTCTTTTAAAAACATTACTGACATCATCCTTAAGTAATCATCCACAAATAATATGAAATATTTATCACCATAATAACTATGAAATTTCATAGGACCACAAAGATCAGTGTGCACAAGATCTAAAATTCCCTTAGAGGTGTAGGACTTACTTTTAAAGCTTGATCTTGTCATTTTACCCATCTGGCATCCTCAGCACATAGCATTCTCAGGTTTTTCAAGACTTGGTAGACCTCTTACTCGGTGCTTCTTGCTTATTTTGATCAGATTATCAAAATTTACATGACAAAACCTTTTATGCCATAACTAGGTATCATCTATCTTTGCATACAGACATTTATTCCGAGTTGAGTAAAGGTGAAATGTGTTACCTTTTGTTTGTGTCCCGGTAGCAACTAACTTTCCATGCTTGTCATGAACTTTGACAATTGCTTTCTGAAATTCTATTCGGTATCTTGTATTGTTTAGCTGTGCTACACTCAACAAATTGTATTTCAAACCTTCAACCCCATAAACATCATTGCATCTTGCATTGTCAAGAAGTGTTATGGATCCTTTACCTCTTACCAAACATGGTGCATCATTACCAAATCTTACATAGCCTCCATCATAGTCTTCTAACATAACAAACTTGTGTTTATCACCTGTCATGTGATTTGAGCATCCACTATCTATGATCCAAGAATCATTAGTATTTATGTGAGATATTAGGGCTTTTTCTTCATACCTTTCTTCATCTAATCCATCTTTGATAGCCACATAAACTACTTCCTCTATATCAGTTTCATCTGATTTATCATCATTGGATTCCTCATCGGCTATTAAGCATGACTTTCTATCTCTTCTTCTGAAGTCTCGGTGTCCTCTGTAATGATTATCTTTCTGCCTATCATCTCAGTAATCTCTCTTTTCAGTAGAATCTTTGTTAGGACAGTTAGAAGCCATATGTCCTATCTTATCACAATTGAAACATTTCAAAGGTAGTTTTCCTTTATACTTACCTTTTCCTCTCGGTAACCTTCTGGCTAATAGTGCTTCAAACTCTTCTTGCTTTCTGATTTCCTCATACAGTTTGTGTACTTCCTCCATGTTCTTGTGAAATCTTTCACTTGCTCCACTGTGATCCCCTTTAGTGTACTTACTCATTCTATCATTGTAATCATCAGATTCACCAATATGAAAAGAACTAAATGCAAATTCAACTTTATTTACCAATGACCCACTATTATCAAAGTTACTTAACTCAAATGCATGTAGCTTACCAATAGTAGCATCTAAAGAAACTGGCATATTAGGTACAGATCTCAATTCATTGATTGCAGAGACTCGGATTGCATAAGCCGGTAGAAGGGTTCTTAACAACTTACTTGTTATATCCTTTTCTTCAATAGTTCCACCTGCTCCTTTGATTTGATTGACAATCTCCTTTAGTCTTGTATTGTACTGGGTTATGTTCTCGCCTTCATTCATCCTCATAGATTCAAGTTGTCCTCTTAGACTATCTAATTTTGCTCTTTGAACATGTTCATCTCCTCCATACACAGATATGAGCTTGTCCCACATTGCCTTTGCATCATTGCAGCCTTCTAGATCATTAAACTCCGAATTGGTCAATGCAGATGTTATTTCAATCATTGCTTGGATATGTTCTTGCTTTGCCTTTATTTCTTCCATTGTCAATGGATAGGTGCTCGGTGTGATGGAATCATTCTCCAGATAATATATAGCATATTCTCCAACTCCTGATAGGTGCAGCTTCATCCTTTTCTGCCATGTAGAGAAACTTGACTTGTTCAGCTTCAGTGCATCCCTCTTATACATCTTTGGATCTTTTCCTCAAGTACCTTTAAACTTTTCCTTTCGGAGTCCAAAGCTCTGATACCAATTAATAGTTCTGATACTTAAAGATAAGTATAGATGCCAAGCTAATAAGATGACAGGGGGGGTGAATCATATAAACTTAATCTTCCATAAAAACATCAGATTCAACCTCGATAACATATACTTCAGTAATATAGCCAAAACTGCTAAACATGCAAACTCAAAAGCATATAAACATCATAACACTCATAACACCAGATTTAACATGGAAACACAAATAGGGAAAAACCACTGTGGGATTTTGGACCCACTAAGAAATATACTATTCTAGAGTATGCTCGGTTAAAAGCAAATCCTGTTAAAGATTACAAACACATTGCTAGATGTGACCCGGTTAAGGGATTTCCCTCAGACCTGTTAGGATCTTCGCCTTGTTAGAAGTGACCTTGTTAAAGGATTGCAAACACTCAATCAGAATGTCACCTTGCTAGAGGGTTTTACAAATAAGACTGTTAAGTCCACTCGGTTAAGAGATTTTTTGTGACTTCACAAAATAACAGTAATAAAAATCTATCTGCAACTTCACATCTGAAATGCTAAAGCAGATTCTTATTTTCTCAATACAATATAGACATAGAACTAATCTTGTCCATCTGTTGGGCTCTTTACTCTGTTATTCAAAACAGATCTTCAAGCTTTTGTGCTCGGTAATCACTATGTAGCATCCCTGTGCATACACTTACCCACATGCATTGTTTATCAATAGTTCCCTATTTATAAACAATTCGCCAACCGCTTAATCTCCTTGATCACATTTCCCATGATCAATCATAGCCATAAGATCTTCAAACTTTGACCAGGTTCAATGTATCCTTAGATCTGAAAATGTTTTACCCCGCCTTGGAACTTGCATATATTTCTTGGAACTTGTGCTAGGGTATTGCGGTTCAATCTGAGCTGTAGATCTTCCTACCAATTATCCTTTGCCATAGATTCTTTAACAAACTTCATTCACGGCATACCAATCATTTAACCATAGCTAGCTCATCAGCTTCCTTCATTAAATAATGCTTTTATTCATTCAATGCATTCTGTTATTACTCGGTTGCAACTCGGCAAATACTAAACTTCACTCGGTAGACATTCTGCCTTCATTAACCAATAGTGATAACCTTAGGTTTTACCGACTAGGTTCTTTGCTCGATAACATAGTATAGTATTAACCTTCCAATCAATAACATATGTAGGATATCAAAACTATCTAATCATCATGATCTCATCATTGTCTAACGCGGTAATAGTTGCCCATTGAATAACTTATTTCTCCCCTTATCCATCATTTTCTTTTTGTGTCTTTTACCGACATCTTTATACTCATCAAATCATACTTCTCAAGATATGGCAACATCATACTGAATTAGATAATCAATTTCTTGACATCAATGACAAAATAATAATATTAAGATAGTAAACATCCTTAATCAGTTTTATCCATAATCATCAACAACCTTCACAATATCCTTATTGAAATGCCAACAATCTCTTCTTGTCTATTATAATGTCAAATGCCAACATATTATAAAGCTCCTCACTGGGCTAGGCCTTTAACAGGGCACATTCCAAAAGAGTGCAAATCTTGTGGATACCAATTCCCACCGTGGTTTTTCCCATTTGGGTTTCCACGTGAAAAATAGTGTGTCATGTGGTGCATGTTTTATTGGGTGTTAGCTTATGTGATTATTTTTCTTGCATGCTTGATAAGTTTCAAGTTGATAAAAGTGGTGATCAGATTTATATTGTTGTTTTTACTTGCACTGATTCAACCCCCCTCCCCCCCTCTCAATGCCTTATAAGTTTATCAAACCCTAGCCATAATCAGATAATACTCTGCAATAATATTGTGAATAATTACAATGGGGTTTGCACATGCAGAAAGGCCAACAACCTAGAGCGCATTGCTCATCACAAAGGAAAGTCTCATTGACTTACAAAATCATCGGACTACAATCCAAAAAATAATGAACTGTGAAAGTAGCATCTACTAATGCCTGATACAGTTTCGGTTAAACATTGATGTCTTCTCTGCAATACAAAACCTTTCCGACCTTCACCTAAATGATATGACTTTATTCGCACTTAATTCTTTCTCTGATAATGCAGACCTAACCAACCATAACCATCGCATGTCCATTAACATGAACAAGTCACCTATAAATACAAATCATCAACCTTATTAACAAGGTCGGCTAAACCCTAAACCCATAATTACAAAAATTACATCACATGATACCACTGGACCAATATTATGATTTACATTACATAGCATGGACCTAAATCAAGTAACCAAACAATTATATCCATCAGGGATTCCGCTAAAACCAAAATCCAACACGCTTCACTTGTTGATAGAAACCATCAATGAAAGTTTAACCGGATCCAAATAGGACCATCATAATAGCACATCATCCAATGCAAAGTCACCAAATGCTCGGGATATGATCAAGAAGCAACAACAACATGAAAGAAATCGATTCCATATGTCGGACCCAAAATCCACTAACCAAGTCACTGAAATCAGCATAACGGTAAAGCTAACCGGGAATGCCAAAAGCTGGTAAAGCCAAAAGCTAGCCGATAAAGACATAAACCAACCGGTAACCGGAAATACCAAAAGCGATAACCAAACTATGAAACCACTAGAATATAGCAAGCATGTAACCATCAGAATAAGCATCAAAAACCGATTCCAGATGTCTGATCATACTAGATCAAAATCACAGCCAAAACCAAAATGATCACCAAGACTAACCAGGATACAATGTTGACATCAATGATAACACTTAACCAAATCCAACATATTGCCAACAATGGCTACCAAATTTAAGGTAAAAGTAATCTTTTTCTATTAACACAACCACACCATTACACTCCACCCCTTTCTATAGTTATAAAATGTTGCTCAACATTAATTATTATACCAATCAAAGACACAACATTTTTACATTTCATTAAAATTGAATGAGGAACTTTTAGTAAAAAATTATGTAAAAGTTTTCGAATCAACATTTATGTCACTTGTGCACTTATTTTTACACCAATAAAAGACATGCAATTTCCATAGCCTATTAAAATACTATGAAAAGCTTTTGCCTATGAGAAAATTATGTAAAGAATTTTTTATCAATATTTTGCATCACACTTCATGATCCATCATCAAAATAGGAAAAAAAATTACAAGGATGAAAAGAATGGATATGAAATTCTTAGCATTAGAATGACCAAAAAGTATGGATATGATGTGTAAATGGCTACCAAATTTAAGGTAAAAGGAAATATTTTTTATTAACAAAATCGCACCATTACACTTCACCCCTTTCTACCATTGTAGAATGTTGCTTGGCATCAATTATTATACCAATCAAAGACAACATTTCCACATTTCCACATTCCTTTTAAATTGAAAGAAGACATGTCTTTCATAACCTATTAAAATATTATGAAAATATTATACCTAGTAGAAAATTGTGTAAAGATATTTTAATCAATATTTTGCATCACACTTCATGATCTGTCATACGATAAGAAAAAAATAAATATTGAAATAAACTATATGAATGAAAAGCATGGATATGAAATTCTTAGTATTAGAATGACTAAAAAGTATGGATATAATATACAAATGGCAAACAAATTTAGGGTAAAAGGAAAGATTCCATCTTAACATACTCAAGCCAAATTGCACTCCACCTCTTGCTACATTGTAGAATGTTGCTCAACATTAATTATTATACTAAAAAAAAACACAATATTTCCACATTCCAGTAAAAATAGTAAAAATTGAATGAAGAGCTTTTGGTAGAAAATATATAAGAAGTTTTAATCAACATTTATGTCACTTATATATCATTTGTTACTAATCAAAGACATTGTATTTTCAAAACCCATAAAAATACAATGAAATCCTTCTACCTAGTAGAAAATTATGAAAAAAATTGAATCAATATTGGAATGACATTGGTGATCTATCATCAAAATAAGAAAAAATGAACATTAAAAAAAGAATTATATGAATAAAAAGTATGATATGAAATTCTTACCATTGGAATGTAAAAGTAAGGAAAAATAAGCAGAATTTTTTTTGAATGGACATTTTTTAATCAATAATTCAAATAAGAAAATTAAAAAAAATATGAATATGAAATTTTCAACATATTCATAAAGGAAAAAGTCCATGAAGAGCTTTAAATGAAAAAATGTAAAAAAAGTTTTTTGAATTATATGGATAATTATGTAAAGATTATTAAATCACATGTTATCCAGCATCCAAATAAGAAAAAAACAATATTAATTTTTTTTTACATGAATATGAAATTTTCAATAGTAAATTATGAAAGAATGGAAAAAGTCTATGAAGAGTTTCTTGTAAAAAATATGTGAAGATTTTGAATTACATGGATAAAAAAAATGTCAAGATTTTGAAGTACTTATCTTTATAGTATTGTAAAAATATCTTTGTTGTAATTCTTAGTTATTATAATTTTGTATTATTTAAATTATATTTATGTAATATTAATTATAATTGATCTTAATAAAATAACTTTTACTAATTATAAACTCTATAATATAACCAATAAAGTGAAAATAGGTCTTTTTTAATGACTAAATGAAAAATATTTAAATTTATAATTAAATGTTGTAAAATTATATTGTATATATTAAAATGATGAAAAAGAAAAATATGATTTCCAAAGAGTATTAATAAAAAATAAAATGATTTAAAAAAAAATTATACAAAATTATAATTATAAAATATATGTACTTGGGTTTATTATTCTATTATCATATTTAATCTTAATATTGTGTTTGCCTCGGAGAGTGAAATAGTTTAACTATTTATTTAAATTTTTATTTTATTCTATTTAAATAGTATAAATCAAATCCTTATACAATAGTTAAATGATTTGATTTTTTTTTTTAAATTACATATATCTTTAAAAAAATCAGAAAAAAATATTTAAAATAGATAATTATTTTTAAATACAAAGAAATCTAAAAAAAACCTATAAAATTTATCATTTCCATAAATTTGTTCCTATAACACCAAAAAATTACATCCAATGATATTGTAAATAAATAATTTCTAGTTTAAAAATATAAATCAAATTTATTTTAAAAACAAAAATAATAATCACAGATAGGGGAAGTACCAATAGCTATTATAAGTAGCTAACTTTGTGCATCAACATTTTAAATGACGTGCACCTACAAATTTTAAACGACACTTATACAAGGATCAAAAAATGGTCACTTCAAAGAGTCGTTAGATACCTACTTAAAGATGTCCCAATAATCATGCATTACAACTACCTCTACAAATTATAATCGTGCACTAACTACACTAAAAAATCTAACTATTAGACACTAGAGAAAGAAATTTAAAAATAAAATGCCCTATCATATTCTCAGCATTACGATAGGAAAGCAAAGGGAAAAAAAAAAAATTAAAAAAAATTAGTCCATTCGAGGTGACGAAACGAAGAACGGACGTAACTTAGAAATTATTGCTTTGTGGTCAATAAACCGTCTTTTTACGAAGAAAGTGGAAAAAAAAAAAAAAAATAGAGAGTAAACGTAGAGTCCCGCAGATAAGACAGAGACGGTACCTGACCCACCAATGAAAGAAAACAAACGAGTCCAAATCTATGCACGTGACGTTTCCGGCGCATAATTTGGTGAGTGAAGAAGCAGAAGAAGAAAGAAAGAGTGTGTACGCCGAAAAACCAAACCTTAAACCCTACTCTACTTAATAATAATAATAATCCCAATCCCATAAATAAATAAATAATAAATTGTCTGCTGCTGCGGCGACTGCAAACTGCAAATTGCAATCCACGAGCTGGTCTTCACTTTAACACGCAACAGAGCAGAGATAGGCCTTCCCTCCCTTTTGTCTCCTCTCCTCTGCAGAACATAATTATAATATATAACGACAGCGACCCTTCCCTTTCACTCCATTAACTTTTTACTGACGGGACGGTCAAACGGGATTGGAGGAAGGAATATACCCCCATTAAGAAGGGTTTATTTATTTTTATTCTTTGGCCTTTTCCGTTCCGTTGCACGAGTTCTGAGGGCTTGACCACAGCGGACGAATTACAGCGTCCCCGTGTGGTCAAATTGAACCCTAGGGTAGAGGGTTTGTAAATATCTTGGTACGACAAATGGGATTTGTAAGATACGGGTGTTGAGTGGGGAGCAGTGAGTGTATATGTATGCCGCGAGTACGTTAAATCTGGGGGGATCCTCCATTTCGAGTCCTTTGCCCCCAACGTGGTCACATCACCCAGCTGAGATTGGCGTGAGGGGTATTATTATTAGACCGTTAAAAGCATGACAAACATGGCAAGAGGAGGCACTGCTTGTTTAGTACTTGATGGTGTTTCTAGATTTGAATCTTTTTTTTTAAGGAGGTTTTGTTAATGGCAGTTCTAAGCTCACAACATCTTTAGTGTTGTTTGATGGTTCGTAATGTCTTTAGTGTTGTTTGATGGTGTTTCTGGATTTGAACCCTTCTTCTTTAAGGAAGTCTTGTTAATGGGAGCTCTAAGTTCGCAACGTCTTTAGTGTTGTTTGATGACTCCCAAAGTCTTTAGTGTTGTTTGATGGTGTTTCTAGATGTGAACGGGCTTTCCTTTTACGGCAATAGTGTTAATGACAACTCTAAGCTTGCAACATCTTTAGTGTTGCTCATAATGTCTTGAGCGTTGTTTGATACTGTATCTAGATTTGAACCCTTCTTCTTTAAGGAGGTCTTGTTTATGGAAGCTCTAAGCTTGCCACGTCTTTCGTGTTGTTTGATGGTCTTTCTCGATTTAAACCCTTTCCTTTTGAGGATGTCTAATTAATGGCAAGCTTTAAGCTCACAACGTCTTTAGTGTTGTTTAATGGTGTTAATGGATTTAATTTTATATTGGTATCAATATTTCAGGTTTCAAAATCGCAACCATCTTTGATGTTGTTTAATGGTGTTTTTGGCTTTAACTGTATGCAAATATTTTGGTATCGATATTCAGAGTTCTTGTAATGTTAAGCTTTAAAATTGTAAACATCTTTAGTCTTCTTCTATGGTGGTTATAGATTTAATCGTGTGTAACTTTTTTGGTATTAATATTTTTAATTGTAAACATCCTTAGTATTTTTCAATAGTTTTTTGGATTTAACTATATGAAATTTTTTTTGTGTTAGTTAACATTTTTTTGTATTAAGCATCATATTAACATGAGTTACAAAAATCGAGAGTTTGGGCTGTAAACCTTTCAGTCGACTAAAGAGTTAACCCATATGATCAAGAGCTATATCAGATAAAGGCTCGATCCATGATATACAGTGATTTACATAGGAGCTGTAATTACAAAATTGCACACAAAATGACAGTCATGACAATGCATCTCAGGGAAAACAGCTAATTAAACACAAAGGAGGAGCCAGGGTCATTGTTGTCACCCACAGGGGGGAGCCAAGCAGTCCATCCTAGATCCCCATCGCTCCAAACCAGCACATTCCCATCAGTGAACTGATCTCTATAGGGGTGGGAGGGTAGTCCTTCCAACTCCAGCTCAATGAAGTCTTCTCTCTGTTGCCGTGCCTCCATCTCTTGCATGAACCTCATCAGCCCTTGCTCAAAGTGAGTCTTATATCTTCCCATGCGGTCCCAAGTGAATCCATGCAAGAGTTCTCTTATGAAAACTAGGGTAGATCCATTCTTTAACCACCTGTCAAATTTATCTTCCTCCAGTCTTAGTACAACTGTGACCTGCCTAGCAACAAGATATCGGATGAGTCTCCTAAGAGACTTAGTGAGGTTCCTACTCTTACCATTAAACACATCATCATTCCTAAATTTCTAGATGATCCACAAAATTTCCAAAGAGAGAGCAGACCAGAATAGATTAGCATGTTTTTTGCCACCTCTAATATAACCAAATACCATCTCATCAACAGTAAAACAATTGCTATTAAGTGAGATACCAAACATAGTCCATACTTCTCTAGCAAAGTGACAATAAAAAAAAATTTGATAAACAGATTCAGGGATACGACAAAGTTTACACAGAAAGGGGGCTCCATTGCTATCTTTAAGTGGCAGTTTATGAAGAATGAGTCTCTAGGCAAAGAATTTCTTTTTAGGTTCAGTCGGGAAGGACCAGAATCTTGATAGGGTAAAATGCCATCGTTTAGAGTCCCATGACAGGTTCCAGGTGCAGTTAAGATGATCAAGGATTTCCTGAGAATGAGTAAGGGCAGAGTATATCATTTTGGCTTTGGTTAGCAATAGGGGGGATCCATCTATCCAACAGAGGGAGGCTAAGGGAGGTGGGGAGGAGGGGGGGGGAGCAGGAAGGATGGGAGCGAGTACAGAGTTAAGGATGGAATAGGTTCTGGCCTAGGAGAGGGGGAGGTTGAATTTAGAGGTGAGCGCTTCCCAAGAGGACAGAGTGCGTGTTCAAATGTGACCAGCCCTTAGTTGTTCCATTTTAGGGTAGAGCATCCTTGAAGATATGCTAACTGTTTCCTGTTGTGTAGAGTATTCCACCATATAGACCTTTTCAGATTGAGAGAACCCTTTTTATCAATTATGTCATTATTGCTGATGTATTGTCTAACATGGTAACGAAGAGCATCAGTCATCTCTGTCGGTTAGACTAGAGACTTTCCATCCTGCCCATTAGAATAGTAGGGCCATCTGGAGGTGGTGGCTAGATGGAACTCCCTCGGTAATTAGTCAGAGAATCTTCTTTCCATCCGGGGGTGTAAAGGGTGGCTGGCCCACGGTCAACTAGACTAATGTCTCCGGCTCTAACAACAACAAACCCATATAGACTTGAAGACTTTTGATCCTGTAGGGGAGACCTCAAAATTCCCTGCGATCAGATCACACATGGGTAGGTTCTTCCATTTTTTTGCTGTTTTTGGAGTTGGGCATTGTATATTGTTCCTAACAAGGACTTTCCAGGTTTCATTGTCTTCAATGGATTTACAAATCCATTTGGCAGCCAAAGCAATTCCTTGAAGTTTAAGGTCCTTGAGGCCCATGCCTCCCTGAAACTTAGATCTAGTACACCAGTCCCATTTAACAACATGTTGCTTCTTTTTTCCTTTTCCATCTAACCAGAGGAAATTCTTGATTTGCTTTTGAATGTAATTGAACTGATAGTTGGTGAATAACCAGGCTGAGGAGCAGTGTATGTTATATGAAGAGAGAAGCTTCTAGCAAACTTGGAACCTACCTGCCAAGGATAGGAAGTTTCAGTTCCATTTAGAGAGTTTCTTGTCTACCTTGTTTCTTAACCATTCCCACATTTCTTTCAAATTCGGAGAGACAGAGAAGGGGATTCCCAGATATCTAATGATGGTATTTGGGCCTCCCCACCTTAGGTCAAAATTAGATAACCAGTTAGGAGGGCCATCGGTCCAACCTAGTAGGGTAGATTTGTGGAGGGCAATTCTACTACCTGATGCTTTGCAGAAAATCTCAATATTGTGAAGAAGATGTGTTAAGTTCTCCTCACCTAGGGAGAATAGAATAGTTGTATCATCTGCAAACTGTATATTCCTGATTTCATCTTTATTAGGGAGTGCAATTCCTTTTACCTTAGGGGATAAGCTGCGGTCCTTTAATATGTAGTGCATAACATCCGCTGCCAGGACAAACAGGGTCGGGGCAAGAGGACACCCCTGTCTAATTGATCTGGAAAGTGAGATGTTGTCGGATTTTAGTCCGTTCACTTCCACTACTGCATTAGCATCACTGAATAGGGTTTGGACAATCCTACAGAAGGAATTTGGGAAGCCCAGACTATGTAGCATTTGTAAAATGAATCCCCATTCTATCCTATCATATGCCTTCTCAAAATCTATTAATAACATAGCTCCATTCTGCCCTGAGAGCTTGGCCCATTCTAGAGACTCCCAGCAGGTCACTAGATTCTCCAGAATGAACCTACCTTTAACAAATACTGTTTGAGTAGGACTGATAATCTTTGGCAATATACTGATTAACCTGTTTGCTACTACTTTAGCTAAGATTTTATAAGAAACATTTAGTAGTGTGATGGGCCTCCAGTTCTTGACCAAGGTCTTGTCTCCTTCCTTGGGGATGAGTTTGATAAGCCCTTGGTTGATCTCTTTGCCAAGGGTTCCTTTGGAAATGGCCTCCAGATATAGGGCATGGAGGTCGTCAACAATCCACTTAGAGTTTTTCTTATAGAATTCCACTGGGAATCCATCAAGTCCAGGGGATCTGTCATTACCCATAGAGGAGATGGCCATAGCTATTTCCTCCCTTGAGATGGGACATTCCAGCACCTCATAGTCCTTCTCATCAAGCTTGGGAGGAGTTAATTGATATACCAGCTCTCTAGCATGTCTATGCTCACCATTTACCTCTTCTAAGGAAAAAAGATTCTGATAAAAGAGGGAGAAGCATTGTAGAATCCCCTAGGAGTCTGTGATGTGAGTGTTGTTGTCCCATATGGCAGTGATACTCTCCTTAGCTTCCTTAACTTTGAGCATGTGGAAAAAGAATTTGGAGCCCTTGTCCCCCGAGTCTAGCCAGTTAAGCTTGGATCTAGTTTTAATGCCTTTAATTTTCTGATTTTGAATAGCCCTGAGGTGGTCTTTTATTGTCATCAGAGAGCAAGTGAGATTTTCATCATTCGGGGAATTTTGAAGCTTCATTTCTGCATCACATAATTCCTCCTGCAATAGTCTTTCAACCCTCCTGGCATCCTTGGCTATTTTTTTACCCACTGTTTGACAAAGGGTGGTCCAAGTTTTGATGTTTGCATTCCAAGCATCTATGTTAGAGAGTTGGGTCCTATCCCTCTTGTTAAACAGTCTGATGAAGGCCAGGGCGGAGCAAAGGTCCTCATTGTCTAGGAGTCTAGTGTTTAGGATGAAAGAAGAGGCTCTTGAGGAGGAGGGAGGGGGCCCTAGGGAGAGGTCTATTCCCATTATTATCGGGTGATGATCTGAGAGGGTATATGGGAATACAGAATAGTAGTCACCATTAGGATCCATGTGTATCATAAAGTGGGATATATTGAAGTATATCTTGTCTAGTCTGCAATATATCCTTTTATTCAACTATTGATAATTGCACCAGGTGTACCAAATAGTGTTCAAATTGTCTTTCCTCCTAGCAATAGGGTCAAAGAGGTGTAGCTTATTGATCATTCTATCCATTGTAGCCTTTCCATTCCCTTCCATTCAAATTTATTGCCCCCCTTTTTATCACTGGGAGATTCTACCATATTGAAGTCTCCCCCAATAATCTAGGGGATATCCTCTAGCATTGTTAGCCAGTTCCATAATTCACCTCTTTCTCTATAGTCATTTGGGGCATAAATAGAGTAGATTCCAATCTTCTGGTTCTCCATTTGAATTGAGACCCAAATAGCTCTGGCACAAGGGGATTGACCCCAATTAACTACTTTATTGGCCCATTTAGGGCTAAGGAGGATGGCTGAGCCACCTTTTCCTTTGGTATGGTTAGTGTAGAATGGACTGGCCTCCTTCCAAATACATTTGAGCCCAATTTGCAGTGTGAAGCCCACTACTTTTAGTTCCTGCGGAAGGAGGCAATCCATGTTCTTATGAGCACTGAGAAATCTCTTAATGATGTATTTTCGGTCAGGGGCCTCCAGGCCTTTGATATTCCAAGAAATGGTTTTCAACATGATTCACCTGGTTGGGGGGGGTCAGTTTGGGCTTTGAAACCCTCAAAACACTTGGGCCAATCCTCTTTGTTTGCTATATTGCTAGCATCAAATGCAATAGAAGAGGAAGGTCTACCTCTCTTTTTCCTTGCTTCAGAAATTTGTTCAGGACCTAGAGATTCCTTCTTGTTAGCACTATCTTTGTTGTTCTTAGGAGACCTCTTTCTTCTCGCTTTCCTATGTTTCACCATGGTAAATCCATCTTGGGGAACTATTAGTCCTTGTTCAAAATTGGTTTCCACTGGAGTGAAGGGCTTTGCACTGGGATGCATTACCTGAGGGGTATCAAATTCTTCCTTAAGGGCATTGATAGGGGTGCTAACAATGAGGGAGACACCACTAGTAGGGTCTCCCCTAGAGTCCTCTAAATTACCAAATTCTTCTAGAGGGGTTGATGGTACCTTCTCTAGAGAAGGTCCTTCCCTATCCCCTTTCGGGGTATGGGGTTCCTTATTATTGAAACCATTAGGGTTTTTACAAGTGGGTTGCTCAGAACCTAGGGTCAAGACCCTACTAATGGTGTTTGCCATATCTGGAGCACCCCTAACAATGTCCTCAAGGTCAGGTAGATGACACCGAGAGGCTTCAATTTCCAATTTCTGCTTGAGGAGGTTTAGTTCAAGTACTTTCCTTGCTTCCGCTGCTTTTTTTAATTTTTCCAGCACTAGTTGTTGCACATTAAGAGTCCTCGGATTTGAGGGATGTGCAGGAGAGTCAAGTGAATCCAGGGGGGTGAAGGAGGGAGGCTGAGCAGCGACTAGGGCTTCTTTAATGGCATTGTTGTAGTCTAAGATGGAGTTTGTCATTGAGGGGGAAGAAGAGGCAGGGTGAGGGGTGTTGGGAAGAGGTGAGGGGGAGGGAGGAGAGGCAGGAGGAGGAGGGGGGGACGAGATAGAGGTGGGAGGGGAAGGTGAGGGGCTAGGTTCGGAGGGCATGACTTCATTAACTAGGGGGGATTGGATGCCCTAGTTTTAGATCTTGAAGCATTGCTTGATAATAAGGGACATTTATTCCTAAAATGGCCACTAACTTTACAATAGTAATAGGCATCTATTCCACCCATATATTCAATTGGATAGCAGTAGGTTTTATTGTTTAGCCGAATAACAATTTCTGCAGGGTAACTCAAACCTAGTTTTAATGCAATGAGAATTCTAGCATCGAGATGGGAGAGGACCGAGGGAGAAGAATCGATTTTAACAATTTTCCCCAGGGGTTCCACAATTTTATCCACACAAGACCACAGGAAAGGAAGGATATTCTTAACATTTACCCATTTCGGGCAGGAAAGGGCAAGAATCTCATCATTACAAGCTTTGGGGTCCCAGCGAACCACCCTAAAAGATGAATTTCCTACTGACCAAAACTATTTATTTACAATTTTGCTTTGGCTTTCTTTATTGTCAAAGAAGATTAAAAACAAGCCCTTCTGAATCATTCTACAAAATGAAAAATGAAACCCTAACTTATTGACTCACACATCTTGTAGCCATTTGTTCATATATTGACAAGATGGTAAGTTATTTACATCAAAGGCAGCGAAAAAAATTGTTGAATCCCTAAGCCTAGATATCTTCGTAGAAATGGTAGAAAGCATGGAGTCATTAGGTTTAATGGTGATACGTTTGGAGGAGTGGACCTCACCTTGTGTTGGCACGAAATTGGCCTCATCTTCATGGTGGAGAGCGGCTTTGAACCTTGCATCTTCTGGAAATGAAATCCTCTTGCCCTCCACCGCTTGGCTGAAGGTCTTCTTCGGCTCCCGAGCGTTCGCAGTAGGACGAATGGGCTGTTTAGGGTTGGTGAAACCCTCTTTATTCGGCTCCATTTAATGCAGGAGCAACAATAAATGAGTCGAGGGCTTCCCAGCAAGGCCAGGGAGCCCCCGCATGCGATAGCGTACTGCACCGAGCAACACTCCTGGTTTTCGTGCCCTAGTTACAGAGCACTCTCTTCAAAAAACTCCTCGTTAGTTAACATTTTAGATCACAAATTGTAATCTATTTCACATCTTTAATGTTGCTTAATTTTGTACAATTTTTTTGGGTATCAATACTTAAAGAACATTGTAAGAGGCTTACATCTTAGCAATGGTCTAGTACTTTTTTGCTTGCCCATAAAACCCTTCCCTTTTGAGGAGGTCTTGTCAATGGCAAGTGAACTTTAAGCACACAACGTCTTTAGTGTTGTTCAATGGTGTACTTGTTGATTGTGTGTGATTTTTTTATATTGATATTTAACAAACATTGCAAGAGCCTTACACATATCTCAATGGTGGTAGTACTTTTTTGCTTGGTCATAGAACCCTTCCCTTGTGAGGAGGTCTTGTTAATGATGAGTGAGCTTTAAGCTCACAATGTCTATTATAGTTTAATGGTGTTCATGGATTTAATTGTGTGCAATTTTTTTGATATTGATATTTAACAAACATTGCAAGAGGTTTACATATATCTCAATGGTGGTCTAGTACTTTTTTACTTGGCCATATAATCCTTCCCTTATGAGGAGGTCTTGTTAATGTTAAGCCAACTTTAAGCTCACAACATCTTTAATTTTGTTTAATGGTGCTTATGGATTTAATTTGGTATCGATATTTTAGAGTTCTTGTTAATCATATATGTATTTAGTGTTCTTCAATGGTGTTTTTCAGATTTAATTGTGTGCAACATTTTCGGATCATAAACATGTTAAATAGTGTTCTTCGATAGGATTTTTGGATTTCACTATATGCACATTTTCTGGTATTTATTTTTTGAATCACAATATGTGATCCATCTATTATTTGCAATTTTTGGATTTGATTGTGCGAGAATTTTTTTAACCATCTGTAGCATCATAAATTGTACTTGCTTACAATTTTGTCCTCACCTAGGCCTCACTTTGGTGTTCCGACTTCCGATGTCTGATTACTATACTAATTCTAGTCACACTCCCTATAAATCCTACATTTTCATCATTTCCTCTTCTTCCCCCTCATGTTGAGTCCTGAATTTTCAGGAACATGGCATCGGGTGCCCTAGTCCTCCTAATCAAGACCCATATTTGGGCCCTACAATGCTCATTTCATTTAAGCAGGAAATCTAGATCCCATGTTAGCCTATTCCATAAATTTAATTTGTTTTTGAGTAGTCAAGTATAAAAGGAGAAAATCTAGATCTTGTGTCAGCCTATTCCAAAAATTTAATTTGTTTTTGAGTAGTCAAGTATAAAAGGAGATCTATCCTTCTCATTTGAAACCTAATCAATCACTTGATCAAAATCAAGATCTCAATTACACTTTGGTGAAATTCAATTCAAGTGAGCAAGAAATTAGCCATTCATCAAGCATTGGAGTAGAAGTGAAGTCAAGTTCAAGTATTGAAGATGGCATCCATGATCAATGTTTTATGAAGACATCCTACATAAAACCCTAAAATATTTATGTGAAGGTCAAACAAAACTTTATCAAGATATACATTATTATTTCAAGCATCTCATCATTTCTCTCAAAAGGAAATTATTTTATTACAGTCTTTCATTACATTTATCAATTCAATTTCATGGTTAATTCAAAAATTGGTGTTTGGCCTAAGGTAAACCCCCTATGAACTCAACATCTTTCCCTCTCTTTATGTGTGCAGGAAACAAGTGCAGGAGTTGTACTTAGGAATTCCAGCAGAGTTGACAGTGACAAACAAGTTTAGCTTTCGATGACATAAAATTCAGAGGACCAAGGCAGATCCATGCTACTTGGTTCCAAAAAATCAGGCTAAACTTCTGAGAACAGGTTCTAAACATCTTCTTTTTCCCAGATCTCAGTTTGTGGCTTCATGGGATATCTGTAGCAGTTTATTTGCGATGATTTACTTCAATTATTCATACTTTTACCCTAATTTTATAATTACATTCCAAATTCAACTAAGAAAGAGGATAACCAATTCCAACTAGTGAATCCAATCAGAAGCTCAACACTTTCCTCTCTTGGATTGAGGCTAGATCTATTGGGTTCACTCCTCTTTCAATGTACTTGTGTTAATTGTGATATTTAGTGGATTTACTTGGTGAAACCCTAATTCCTAATTTTTACAACATTACATTCTGGTGAAATTGATGTCTTTCATGCTTAATTCTGATTTATTGTCTCTGATCTAATTTTGTATACATTTTAAAATTCAAATTTGCACTCATAGTTTCTATTTTCAATTGAATTACATAAATTTAAAGGTTAAATTCACAAAAACCCTAATTTATTATTTTAAAATTAACTTGTGGGTTGCATAATTTTTCAAGTATATTTTCAGATCTGATTATTATGACATGTTATGTTTAGATTTAGAGGCAACTAATATTCAAAATCACAATTCAAAATTCTTAATTAATTTGTAATCAATCACTTTTACAACTATAGGTCGTAAGTTGTCACCGGGCAAATTTACACCTCATTTTTGTGCTCCTACTTTAGTGCATCTCCCCCTCATCTCCTATTTGGGTCCGTTTAGTGCCTTAACTCCAACTTTTATGCCTCAAACACCTGCCAAGTGACTCTTTGGAGGTGTGTCCTCCTCACTAGGCCTTAAATCTGGCCCAAATTGAGGAGGACCAAAGTGCCCAATGCCTTGGTCCCCCTATTTGGGACCCAATTTTCAAGGAGGGGGTGAGCCCTACCTCTCCCATGAGAAAATAATTTGGTGGCTCAATATGACCATTAGAGGCCAACCTAATCAGTATATTGATCTAGATCCTCATATATAAAGATATTTGATCAACCTAATTTCATCCTAAGCAATCTAAGACTCCAAGCATTTGACCTAAAGTATTCAAGAATTGAAGTTTTCGTCATCAAGAATTTCCAAATATCTTCAAGGTTGCATATTCTTCATTCAATCATTGTGGAGCAAGTTATAACATTCATATGCAAGCATGTGTGTGTGATTAAGGTTTTCTCATGTCCATGCCATTTTACACAACATATGTGATTACATTCAAAAAGAAAAACACCATTATCAGTCATTGTAGATTTGAGGTATACTTTTCCATTATTTATTACAGTATTTTTAATATTTCATTCAAGGTTAATTTCTAAACCAAGGTTTGACTTAGGAAAACCCCCATTCCCAACCTAGTTCCCCTCCTTTCTATGTGTAGGAAGTAGGTACAGAGCTGCAATCTTCAAAATAAACATTATTTATAGAGACAAATCAATCCCTCATTAGAGTGTGAAAAGTTTGGAGGACCAGAGCAAACTTCACACCGGTCTCAACAAATTAGGAGCAACTTCCGGGAATAGGTTCAAATCCAGGGTCGTGGCTCAATCTAATGATTGTAGCTCACTGTTTTCGCATTTTTACCTTCATTCCAACACATTTACCCTAATTTAAAAATCTTCAATAATTCAATTCAACTCAAGGAAAATAAGAGGTACATCTAAAGCCCCTAGAATCTAATTAGAATCTAGATCTATCTAATTCCTATAATTCCCTAATGCAATGGTCCCTAAGTAAAAATTAGCGGTTTTCATACATCTAATGGTGGAGACCCTAATTTTCACCATTACAACAACAAATTGTATTGCTTAATAATAGTTTTTAATTTTGGCATTCAAATTCCCCTCCTTTGTGCATGATTTTTGTTACCATTAGTCCTACAGACAATATTCCAGTGAGAAGTTGTATACTTAAGGCTTCCCAAGTTTTAAACACTAACGATGTGGAGCCTCTGTTGGATAACTTGTTCCATGAGAATGTTGGTGTTTCCTCTAATCCAAAAAATGATATTATTTATCCCCATTATCTTAATACTTCTTATTATGTGGATGATTCACTAGCTAGGGTTACTATTGACCAATTGGATAAGATTGACAATGGATGAGTCAATAATACCAGCATCCCCGTGTGGTCAAATTGAACCCTAGGGTAGGGTTGGGTAGGGTAGAGTAGAGGATTTGTAAATATCTTTGTATGACAAAGGGATTTATAAAATACGGGTGTTGAGTGAGGGGCACTCACTTTATATGTATGTCACGAGTACGTTAAATCTCAGGGGATCCATTTCGAGTTCTTTGCCTCCAATGTGGTCACATCACCCAACTAAGATTGGCTTGAGGGGTATTATTATTAGACCGTTAAAAGCATGACAAACATGGCAAGAGGAGGCACTGCTAGTTTAGTACTTTTCCGCTGGGTCATAGAACCCTTTTCTTGTGGGGAGGTCTTGTTGATGGGAGCTATCTTTAAGTTTGCAACATCTTTAGTGTTGTTTGATGGTGTTTTTAGATTTGAATCCTTTTTTTTAAGGAGGCTTTGTTAATGGCAGTTCTAAGTTCAAATTGTTTTTAGTATTGTTTGATGGCTCGCAATGTCTTTAGTGTTGTTTGATGGTGTTTATGGATTTGAACCCTTCTTTAAGGAAGTCTTGTTAATGGGAGCTCTAAGCTCGCAATGTCTTTAGTGTTGTTTGATGGTGTTTCTAGATGAGAACGAGCTTTCCTTTTAAGCTAACAATGTTAATGACAACTCTAATCTTGCAACATCTTTAGTGTTTTTTGATGGCTCATAATGTCTTTAGCGTTGTTTGATAGTGTATCTAGATTTGAACCCTTTCTTCTTTAAGGAGGTTTTGTCTATGAAAGCTCTAAGCTTGCCACATCTTTTCTATTGTTTGATGGTCTTTCTTGATTTAAACCCTTCCAATTTGAGGAGGTCTAATTAATGGCAAGCTTTAAGTTCACAACATCTTTAGTGTTGTTTAATGATGTTAATGGATTTAGTTTTATATTGGTATCGATATTTTAGGTTTCAAAATCACAATCGTCTTTGATGTTGTTTAATGGTGTTTTTGGCTTTAAGTGTATGCAAATATTTTGGTATTGATATTCGGAGTTCTTGTAATGTTAAGCTTTAAAATTGTAAACATATTTACTGTTCTTCTATTGTGGTTATAGATTTAATTGTGTGTAACTTTTTTGGTATTAATATTTTTAATTGTAAACATCCTTAGTGTTTTTCAATAGTTTTTTGGATTTAACTATGTGTAATTTTTATTTGTGTTAGTTAGCATTTTAGATCACAAATTGTAATCTATTTCACATGTTTAATGTTGCTTAATTTTGTACAATTTTTTTTGGTATAAATACTTAAAGAACATTGCAAGAGGCTTACATCTTAGCGGTGGCCTAGTACTATTTTGCTTGCCCATAAAACCCTTCCCTTTTGAGGAGTTCTTGTTAATGGCAAGTGAACTTTAAGAACACAATGTCTTTAGGATCGATATCACTTTAATCAACTCTATTCATTTTCATTGCTTCAAATCAAGCTGAACATCTCACTCTTCATCGGTTTGTGATCCATCAAGTTTAGAACTGATATTTATTTGACATCAACTATTCTTTGAACCAATGCGTTACTCGCACATTAATTCAAAGAGGGGAAAATGTAATACCCTAAAAATGGTCACCTAAACCATCGGCCCCTAATCTCGACAACATCACCAAGGTCCTAACCAAAGGCAATTAAATCAACCTTGAGCACCTAATTAATTAATTCTTCAATCATTAATGTTACATGGCGAATAAATCACTCTATATTAATTAAATATTTATTTAATTAAATATCCTAGCATATTTAATTAATAAATAAATTTATCATTTAATCATAAAAATGGAATTAATTTAAAAAAAGAGATTAATCACAAAAAGAGGAATTAAATTACAAAAAGAGATTTATCACGAAAAGAGGAATTAATCTACAAAAGAAATAGTTAAATTCAAAAAAAAGAAAAGAATTAAATTGAAAGAAGAAATCAAACTTAAGATGTTTCTTTTTCTAAAACTGAGTTAACTTGAAAAATCAGAAAAACAATAAAATTGAATTAATCATTTTCTCTAAAATTAAAACTCAAAGCTTTTGAGGAAAGAAGTTCAATTATATAGAAATTTTTTTTTCTAAATAAAAATATTGAGCAAATTAAAGAAAAGTGCATGGAATCGACTATTTTTATCTCAAGTACATGGAATCAACTAAACTTTATCTCCAATACAAACTCAGACTTATAATCAAAATGCATTAAATCAAGCTATAATTGGAATCTATCTCAAGATTAACTGAATCTGATCTCTCAATTATTTCAATTAACATGAATTGTGCTTTTTCTTGAAGAATCTCAACCGCCCATTGCTAATCAATCTTGACCATTGGTCTCTCTTTTGAACCTCTATAAATTCAGACTTCATCTCTCATTCAAAACACCCTGGAGATTTATTGTTTTGTGTAGTTTTTGCTCCGGAGTCATTGAAAATATTGTGCTTTGAGATTATTGCATCTTAGTTTAGCTTTTTGCATACTTGGTTTAATCATGATTGCTTGAATTCATCTAGCTTAATATGGATTCATCTAGCTTAATCTTGCATCCATTTAGCTTATTCTTGTGCTCATATAGATTAAATCCTCCGTCTTGGTGTAGTTTAGTCACCAGTATTGCTTAGACAAATCTGAGAGCAAGTCTATACTCACATCTTTTAGAAGGCAATAGGTTGATTTTTTATGGTTTTTATATTCATGATTATATCTGTCTAACCATGCATGCAATGACTTAATTCAAGTGTTGTGTCTTACAGCTTGCAGATACTTATCCACTTTTCACACACAGTACCAGATATTGAATTTTGTCTACTGGACTGATACACCTTATATCTTGTCACCATTGAAGAAACTATCACATCATGTTCAACTATATCACTTATTGTCATCGACCGATTATCATGTTGGGATCCGGTAACCTCTGTCACAATGGTATTCTTGACATGTGTCAGACTAGGGATATCATTGGTTGCATTTAAATAGGTTACCACTTGAATGGATTGCTTTGTGATCTTATGAGGTCTATCTAGACATATAAACTCATCATGGATTCAACTCAAGACATACCTGACCCATTCGGGTTCATCAAACACCGAAAAATGAACAAACTAGATAAAACCATTGTCTTGCAATGATTTGAATTCGGGCTTCAGATTCCCCATCTCATATATCATATGGTTAGTGTATAATGATAGCATGTCTACATTCCCAATCTCTTCAATATTATAGTGAATGCATGCCCTAATATCCTTGTTATACAACACTCCATATGACACAGAGGAAAATGCTCCATTTGGATAATCTTCTACTGATCTGAATGGGTGTTTCTTAAATACTGCCCTTTCCCTATCTGTGCTCTCTACTACCAATGGAGTAGCTACACCAGATGATGCCATTTCAAAAATAGGGTATGAAAAATAGCTCGAACATGGATAAATACCTTTTCAATTTCAACCGGATGCTAGGAATCATTGTCGGATCACTTCAAGCTCCATTTTCGTTGCTTAATCTCTTTCGTCTCACTCCTCCACTCTTTCTCTTTGATTGCAATGTAGAGAATGAATGATAGAATGCCTTTTATCCTTTGAAAACCTAACTTTACATTGTAATAAATGCACAACCCTAAGGTCTTCTTGGATACCTTGTTTCTCAAAAATTCATCACTGGATTCTCAGATAGGCATGAAATATTTCAGATATCAACTACACAGCTAATCTCAATCATCCACAACCTTTTGCAGTCGGTTACAAATCTCCGAAAGGGGGTTTTAAGGATCTACATAAAAAGTTTCCTTATAAGGCCAAAATGCCTTAGTTACCAGATGAGGTTCCAACACTAGAATCAGGTGTGGAGCCATTCTGTGCATTTGAATCTTCCTTCTTAACACACATCTTCTTATGTTGCTCTCTAAACTCTTCAACCTTTTCTTTGCCCTTTTCATCTGATTTGTTCTTGTCTACCAGAGCATTCTTGCTTTTATAATATTTTACAATGTGACTGGATTTGTTGCATGTATGGCAAACAAAATTTCCTTGCATAGGCCTAAAGTTCATCTGGTTTGGTCTCATCCTGCATTGGTTAGAAATGTGTCCATACATTCCACAAGCATAGCATCTCTTATTTTGGAAATTATTCATCATTGTTATGCACATGTTTGACTTATGACCAAAGTTGTTGCATATGAAACATTGACCGGCAAAGGTAGAACCATATTCATCACATTATTTATCATCCTATTTTTGCATTGACTTGCCATATGACCGAATTTACCACAAGCAAAATATTTACCATTTAATTTATATGCATTAGGTTGTCTTACCGAAGGTTTCTTGTTCTTCTAATGATTGCTTTGTCCAGAACTAGAGGATTCTCCTTTCTCATAGCCAAGTCCTTGCATGTCTTTTCCATTTCTCTGACTTTATAGCATCTCATCTAGCCTGGCTAAGCTAGGTTTGAATTTTTATTTGTACTCATTAGCAGTGAAAACTTCATCTCTTAGAATTATGATCTGCCTTTAAAGTTCTTTCCCATCATTCTTGGATTGCACCAATTCAAGTTTTAACTGATCATTCTCATAGTTCAATCTACAACATTCATCAGATCTATCCTTCAATAACTGAGTCAGATTTTCTTTATTCTTCTTCCTATCTTCAATCTCCTTGGTTAGCTTCATCACCATAGACTGCATCTTATTCTTCAGGGCTACATTATCTCTAACAAGCTTCTCACATTCATTTGTCTTATCTTGTAGGGGTTGAATGCCAATACTTAGTTCTTCTTTCTCCTTTAGTTTATCCATTAGTTCCTTTCTCTTCTTGCTAGATGTATTCACTTGTTCTTTTAGAGATTCAATGAAATCCTCAACAACATCCAGACTTCTCCTCAGACTACTCTTTTCTTTCATCATTGCATCAAGATCTTCAAGTACCACAGTAAGTTGCTTCTGCAAACCGGAGTCGATTGATTCAATCTTCCGGATCTTCCTCAAGCTGTTAGGCTTCTTTGGAGGAACTAAGCTTTGATACCAGTTGTTGGAATCAATGAACATTGAGAGGGGGGGTGAGTCAGTGTGCTGCAATTCACAAATTTATTTAACGGATTATTAAACCACCAAATGAATAAGAATGAAAGTAAAGTTTAGAAACATAAACCAATCAACCACAATACCATAACACTAGAATTTTTACTTGGAAACCTAGAAAGGGAAAAACCACGGTGGGATTTGAACCCACAATATTATTATACTTTGATAAGGAATATGATAATATTATAAAAGGAGAATGCACTTGCATTTAGGCACACTGCCTAGAGCTCACTACTCAAATACAAAAGAGGGATACAACCCGGAGGAAGGCTCACTACCTTACAAATGATTAAAATTAATTACAAGTATGACTAAACTAAATAATAGTATCTACATATTCCAAATATCAGTTCCGATTAGGCTCAATTTGACTTCTGCTACTGTTCTACTTATCTGCTCTATTATGTTGGACTGTCATATACCGGAGCACCAAATATACAATCACAATCACAAATCTTCACACAATCACTCATACAATATTTTCACACTCATGCCATCATAAAATGTTCAAATTAATAGTTCTTATATATCTGCACTACCAAAATAAATCAATTTCCAAAAACTGCATAACACACAAAATCAAATGTACACATGTCGGCCCAATCACCTCAAACTCAACAACAACCACCAAAATCACCCCAATGATTCCTCATCACATGTTATACCAAAATAGCTCTGTTCTTCTAGAATTACCGAATACCGGACCTTCAATATCGCTCATGACTCAATATTGGATACTTAGGATTACAAAGTAAACTTCCTCAAACCTCGAATCATCTTCCTCTATCACTGCAACCAAAGTTATGCAACCAAAATCAAGATCTACACAATATACTCATACTCTGTCGGATATTGTATTCCACCTTCTAGACTTACGCCATCTGGTAAATCAAATCTACATATACCAGATATGATTTCATAACCGAGTTGCCATCAATAACAACCCCTAAACATCTATCATGCATCAATCTTCACCGGAACAATGTCTCTTACCAACATAAATAAAATAAAAATTTTATTTATTTTTAGGAGAGATATGATTAGAAAAGAAAATAATTAAAGAATTCATTTAATTAAGCATGAGAAAAACAAATAAATTAAATAAAACTTTTATTTATTTAAGGAGATATATGATTAGATAAGCGAATAATTAAAGAATTCATTTAACTATAAAATACTTAGTTAACTAATTAAATAATTAAAATAATTATTTTATTATGAGAGAAATTAGAAATTGATTTAATTAAATAATAAATTATTTAATTATTATTAGAAGGAAATTAAGTAATCTAATAATAAAAAGTTATTTAATTATGAGATTAGAGGAAAAATTGATTTTTGAGTGAATAAGAAGAATGATAATATATTAATTAAATAATTAAAATTCCCTTCTCTAACATTAAAGGATAAAATTAAAAAAAAAATATCGCTCTGCTGTAAATGCAAAAATACGAAAGGTAAACGAATTTTCTTCTATTCCCAAAAGGGGGTTCTGTAAAACTGTACCTCCCCCCTATCCTGCAACAAGGGGAGACCGTATCCCAATCACAAATAAAAATCCCCAATTAATGGGCATCAATGGAGTTCATCGTCCACAATGGGTGTTTCAGAATGGCAGATGGGTAGATAAGGCGCCCATCCAAAATTCTACCCAAACCTCAAATCTGGATGGATGGCAACAAGTTTTTTCAAAGAAACATAAGCGAAAAATGAACAAGTTTCAGGAGCCATGGCAGAATGCTCGCAATGTTAAACCTCAATTCAACCCTAGATATGTCACAAAAAGGCAGGGAGGAGAAAACTCTCACTTCCATTAGCCCATACGACAGGTGCTTGCACCAAGGAATAAATAATTTATTAGTAATCATAGGGAGGAATCTGAATTAAAGGTCCAACAAAACTCAGACAAAATGAATAGCAAGGGGAAGGATACCAAACAAAGCTCACCGGATAGTTGGGCTAGAAGAAACCCTAATGCTACAACTTTTGTCATTAACAAGAAATAGAAGGAGGATCAAATCAAAAAATGCCAAAGGTTTGGACTTTTTGCAAAATGGTTAGGGCATGGTCAAGTAATATCTGAAATTATATCCTGGTTTAAAGATTCTTATTCGGGATAGGTAAGTATCTCACTTCTTCCTAATAGTATCCTATTTATTTGTTGTAATGATGAGCATTTGAAAAAAGAATTATTGTGTGGACATGCGGTTATATTTAAAGGGTATAACTTTGAATTTGTAGACTGACAATTAAATTTCGATCCTTATTCTTTCAAACAAAAAGGAAATCCTAGATGGATTAATATTCCTTATTTGCCAGTAAAGCTCCTAAACTTTGAAATCATTTCAGAAATTGGCAATATTCTGGGTGACTTTATTGGTGTAGAGGAAAACTTCCTACATTCGACCAATGTTAAGATGTTAATAGATATGGACCCTAGCTTGTCAAAACTAGAGCTGTTAGAATTAATCACAGCTTTACAAGCCTACAACATTGAAGCCAATTTTTTGGAGAGACAAGTGTCGGAGAAGGTATTGACACATATAGGGGAAGAATCAGTTCTGGTATTCCCTCCATAGGAAGAGAGGAGTCTAGATTTTTTATTCAATCAAACTCAAGGGGGATTTTATTTAGAATACAACAATCTGCTTGAGAACACCTTGAATGAGGATAATCAATGGGAACAAATTGGCTCCCCCATTTTTTATTCCTCTAAAGTACCCAGAGTCATGGAGATGTAGGAAGATGAGGTAATGGGAAATATGGGGGTTCAGTTCCCTCATGAAAAGGAGGAGGAACAGTTCCTAATTGGTTTCGATAAGGAAAATGACTTTGAGGAAGAGGAGAATGAGGAGGTTAGGGAGGAGAAAAAGAAGCTTATCAAGATCATTTTGCAAATGGATGGTTAGGAGGCACTGGTGAGGCGGGAGGATGCAGAGTCTCCCTCAATGATTATGGAGGAGAATAAGGATTGCTTGGGGCTGGAACAAGATTGCCTCAATATGGAATCCCCAGAGTGTGGAAAAATGAGCAGTGGTAGAGGTAGGAAGTCCTTGAAGGAGCCGAGAGCTCAAGATGGGGATGCAATCAATCAAACAAAGATCACTGATATGATAAATGGTGGGAAGGGGAAGTGCCTTCCCATAGAGAAATGAAGATCTCATCATGGAACGCCGGGGGATTGAATGACCCTGACAAGAAAAGATTGCTCAAATGCAATCTTGTAAGTTTGGAGTATGAAATTATTATGCTAAAGGAAACCAAATTGAAGGAAGAAGATTGGGAGAGTCTTTAAAAAGAGATTGGGTGTTTGGAAAGCTGCTCCTGTATTTGTCTTGGGAGCAGCTAGGGGTTTAGCAATTTTATGGGATCCTAGGAAGATTAGGTATGAGGAAATCTTACAAAAGGATAGATGGAAGGCGGGGTGTGTCAAAGGGATTCATATATCAATTAGCTTCATTTTGATAAATATCTATGGCCCTATCAACACTTCGGGTAAAAGAGAATCCTGGAAGGAAATTGAGGAATTCATTACAAGGTATGATGAGGATTCTATTTTCCTTGGAGGAGACTTCAATGTTATTTGGGCTGCCTCAAAAAAGAGGCGAGGGGTTCAGATAGAGTCTGTAGCTCAAAGATAATTTAATTCATGGATATTTAATTGCAGATTGGTTGACGTTAACACGTCAAATGGAAACTACACATAGCAATATGAGGTTGGGAAGTAACAACACAACAAAGAGATTGAACAGATTCCTTTATAGAGGAGATTTTGAAAGTTAACTTTACTTTCAACTCAACAATAAGATACACAACTGGATCAGACCACTACCCCATTACATTACATATTCAAGAAGAGGAGAAACCTAAACGATGTTCATTCAAGTTTGAAAGAATGTGGTTGTAGGATCCCAAATTTCTGGGGTTTTTGGAAGAATGGTGGAAGGAGGAACAGGTCAATGGGTCCAAAGCTTATTGTTTAATAACAAAGTTAAAAAGGATCAAACAGAGGATATTAAATTGGGATAAAGAACATTTTAAAAACATCTTTCAAGAAAAACTATTAATAGAAGAAGAATTGGAGAAAGTTCAAGAAGGAATTATTAATAAAGGAATGGACAATTTGCAATATCTCAAGGAAAAAGAGTTGAGAAATAAATATGCAGACATCTTGACAAAAGAGGAGATATTTTAGAAGCAAAAATCTAGAGAACAATGGTTAAGTGATGGAGATAGTAATACAATTTTTTTTCATAATAGCACTAAAATGAGAAGGAACATTAACATAATCTAGAAAATCAAATCAAGTAATGGGAACTTTATTGAGGATCCATCAGGTATAAAAAAGGGAATTGTGGATTATTTTAGTAATATTCTAAATAATTGGGGGTATTCATATTTAGAAGCTCAGCTAAGAATGTTGAGAAATATTCCACATTTGGTAATAGAGGCGGATAATAAGATGCTTAAAAGTAGGTTTACCATAGAAGAAATTAAAAAAACAACTTTTTCAGCTACATCCAGAAAAGGCTCCAGGTCCTGATGGATTTCCAGTTGGTTTTTTCCAATTATGCTGGCCCTTCATGGGCAAGGAAATTTGGGAGGCGATAGAAAGTATGCAGAATTCTAGTAAATTTTTGAATGAGATTAATAATACCTTTATAGATTAGATTCCTAAAAAAGAAAATGGAGAAGAGTTGGATGAGTTTAGGCCTATCTCCCTATGTAATACCATATATAAAATTATGTCCAAAGCCTTGGCCAACAAAATTAAAACAATCTTGCCTAATATCATTGTTGAGGAACAAACATGATGTTGTCATCATAGCATAAGAGGTAGTCCACTCAGCCCAAAAAAACAAAGTACCTAGTATGTTGGTTAAGCTAGATATCAGAAATGCTTAAGATAAGGTCAAATGGAGATTCCTATGTAAATGTTTGGAGTCATTTGGATTTGCTAAATCCATCATAAACCTTATTTTTAGTTGTATATATAGTCCAAGGATGTCAATTTTAGTTAATGGTTCCCTTGAAGGGTACTTTGGAATGTTGAGAGGCTTAAGGCAAGGGGATCCTTTATCTCCTTTCTTATTTATAATAATGGCAAAAGCATTTGGTAGATCAATACAACCTGTACTCAATGAAGGTTCGATCAAAGGTATTAAAGTCACTGATGGACTTGAGAATGTGACACACTAGCAGTTTGTAGATGACACAATGTTATTTGGAAAAAGTTCTATAGCAGAAGCAAAACAATTCAAGAAGATTATGCTAGATTATACTAGGGAATTGGGACAAGAGGTCAATGTGCATAAATTAGAGATATACTTCATAAATACAGGTGAGGCAGAAGCAGAAAAGATATGTAGATTATTAAGATTTAAGAAAGGGTTATTTCCTTGCAAGTATTTAGGTTTGTCAGTGAATAGAGGAGTAAGAGTTAACAGGCTTTGGGAACTGATCAAGGAAAAAATTGAATGTAGGGTGAGCTCATGGAAAGGCAAATGGCTTTCCAATGTGGGTAGAACAACTATGATTAAGGCGATATTGAGCAACATTCCAATTTACCAATTGTCATGTTTACCATTGGCTCAAGGAGCAAAAGATAAAATAGAGAAGATCGTAAAGAAATTTAATTGGCAGGGTCCAAATTATCAGAAGAAGCTAGTAACAATAAGCTGGGACAAAATCTGCAAACCCAAAGAAATGGGTGGAGTGGGAATAAAAAATATGGAATCACAAGGAAAGGCTTTAGGAGTAAAGATTGTATGCAGCTTGTATCAAAACCCAGAGAAGAAATGGGCTAGGATTTTGCAACATAAGTATCTATCGAGTGGGGATGCAAGTTGTATCTTCAGGACCCTCTACCCGCCTAAGGGGTCGAGGATCTGGAACTTCATGATAAAGTGCAGACAACTCATTTTGGACAGATTAACTTGGGATGTTGCCAATGGAAACAAGGTGATATTTTGGGGTGATTCTTGGGGAGGTTATGTAGCCTTAGACAAGTTAAACTTAAGTCCCATAATTAAGGAAGTATTGATAAACCTTTGGGGAACCCAAGTTATAGATTATATCAAGATCTCTAGTAAGGGACTGGCTAGGGGATGGGAATGGAGAAGCACAAATGATACCTCTTTATCTATAGATGAACAAAATAAGTTTTCTCAAGTACTCTCTAATAAGAAAATCACGATTAGAGAAGGAGAAGATAGGCTAATTTGGACAGGCTCCAACTCAGGTATACAAGGTTAAGGATGGTTATGCTAATATTATAGAATCATTCAACTAGAAAAAAATGCACATTCCTACTCATCTATGTTGGGGAAAAGCATGCTTGCCCAAAGCAGGGATGTTTTTATGGGCAACTTTAAAGAAAAAGATTTTGACAATAGAATGGTTTCGAAAGATAGGGTTTAGCGGTCCATCTAGATGTTCCTTATATGAAGCTAATGAGGAAAATGTGGATCATTTACTGCTTAATTGTCCATATGCGGTTGAATGTTGGAAGGAATTAATAGGTAAGTTGCAATGGAATATGGTTATAACTGAGAAAATTTTCTCCCTTATTAAGGGATGGCCTACTATGTATAGGACAAGTCTGTTTAGAGATTTATGGAAGATATCCCCTACAATTCTAGCTTGGGAATTGTGGAAGGAACACAATAGAAGAATTTTTAAAAATAAGAGAGTGAATCCACAACAGTTAAACAACAAGATAGAAGCATGTATAGTGGAAGTCACAAACAATAGGTTGCTGAAGGATAATCTCAAGGGGAGAGAATTCACTATATGGGACACCAATATGAGGAAGAATTGGTTTGGCTTAATTATCCTGGTCCAATTCGGAATTGGGGGAAACAAAACCAAGGAACTCAGGGCTCAATGTAAATGGGAAAGGCCTGAATATGGATGGTTTAAGTTGAATTTCAATGGAGCATCCAAGGGGAACCCAAGTATTGCTGGGATTGGATGTATTGTTCGACATTGGAGTGGAGAAACATGTGCCAAAATAGCTAAACTAATTGGAAAGACATCCAACAACATTGCAGAACTCGAAGCCCTTATAGAAGGTTTGATATTTAGCTCAGAATTGGGGATTAAGAATTGGCAATTGAAGGGGACTCATAGATTGTAATTAATGCTATACGAACAAGGAATATAGTTAGTTGGCATCTAAAACCTCTTCTAGATAGAGCACTTACACTAATAAGTAAATTTAAACATTATACAATCAATCATATTTATAGAGAGGGCAATTTTGATGCTGGTTCTCTAGCTAATTTGGGTACAGATGGTCATTGGATTGCCAAAATAGGAGACGGATAGCATGCAGATATACACTTATAATTGAATATATATATAAAGTTATATATACAAGTTTATTTCCCAATTTTTAGGTGCATATTTTAAATAGGGATGGTTTAGCTAATTTTAGCAACGAATGCATTGGGTTAGTAATGACTTTGTCCTATCTAGTTAATCCTTTTAGCTTTCCATGGTATGATGGTCATTAGGTAACTGACGGCGACAATCATGAATTTGGATAGTCTTAGATAGTATATCTTTTTATAATTAACTTTAAGGATAGTAAGTTGCCCGAGGGGGTAGGGTAAGGATAATCATAATGAGATATGATAGCTAGATTATGGGAAAGAACAACCTCGAGTTGGATTGTAGCCCAGTTAACACGTGCCAAGGCAGATAGGAATTTATATTGTGTGGTAGGATCCAAAAGTTAACATTTATTGAGGACAAGAGTGCATAGATTTTTTAGAGTGTTGGAGTCTAACATTAAAGTTTTTTCTGCAAGTGATAATCGTCTTATGGCCTTCAAAGGTGAGATTAATTGGAATGATGGTGTAGAATCCTGAATGAGGCCAACAATTTCACGCTTAGGGTAGTGTGGGAGATTATGGGGGAAGATTTCTTTAGTTATGATTTCATGCATCGGGTTAACTGTGATATCACAGTCATATTCTCGGCAATACTGCTAAGGGTAGGAATACAAAAGAGCGAGGTGATTTTGTTGGGCCTATCTTTATTCAAGGAAGAATTTTTGAGATTCTTGAAATTGTAGTGTGTAGTGTGGATTTAACCCTTATGGTTTCATATTCAGAGGATTATGGTGACAAGGGGACATATATCTATAAGAGGCCTATCCTGGTAGTGAAGGATGAAACAAAATTTGTAGAGAGAACCCCCATTATTAGTAGGAATGCAGAGTTTTTGCTGGTGTGGAAGCACATCAAGGAGCCTCCTCATAGCAATTGGTGGATGGAGTATGTTAAGAAGGAAGGGTATGCAGTCCCAAATAGTTTGTCAGGAATACCAATGGATAGGATCTAGGTAATTCCCCTAGTGATAATTAAGGCATCATGGGTCAAAAGGTAAAGCAAATACTGGAGATACCTCATGTAATCAGACTGAGAAAATGAATGCGGATAAGGTGTCGCCCTTTGTCATCGATCTCATAGATATGGAAGAGTAATGGGATTAGAATTATACAATACCTTTTAGATATATAGGTTTAAATATAGTATGCAATTTTTGGGATATAAGGTTAGCAGATTCACCAATGGTATAGTAATCAATAGTTTGTTTATGCATTTTATAACTGACTTCGTATATTTTTTGATATGATAGTTTATGGGTTGTTAATATAGTAGGGCTTTGCAGTACTGGGGTTTAAATATAGTAAGTTTTATGATAAGTTGTAGATTAATTCTATTATTGTGATTGTATTAGTAGATTATGGCTTTATTCTTGTTGGTTGCATGGTTGATAATGGTCATACTGTTTAATATCTTTAGATGCATACAAAATGTTGGGTTTTAGTTTTTTGTTTTGAGTAGAAATTAGTTTGGGAAAGAATTCTCTTATGTGCTTGTTTGGTATCTTTTGTAACTCTTGGAGATCTATGGCTAAGAGTTGATTGCTCCTTGTCTAGAGGCAGGCAGAGGTCTCTGTGGTACCTAGTAAGGAACAAACATAGTCATATCCATAGATACCCGATATGAGGGGTTGTTGAGGCCTCTTAGATCTTTTCTTTAGGCTTATGGAATTTTCCCCTTCAAGAGATGAATGGAAAGATTCTTCTGGCCTTTATCACTGTTTTATTTGTTTATGATTTGTTTTCTTTGCCTTTGATGTTGAGGCAGCATAGTGTGTTTTATCGACTCAGTTTATATGATGGATAGCTAGTTTAGCTATAGGAATAATCTCTTTTAGACATTTTTTTGAGTTTGAACAGATATTCTGAAACTTATATGGAGTTGTTATCAGTTTTGGGTAATTTTTAAGATAGACTAGCAATACTAATTCTGTGGTCGAGAAAGGTTGCTATGTTTGCAGATGTAGGGGCAACTAAGCAACTCACCAAAGGAGTACTTGTTGAAAGAAAAATTGGTTTATTCAGATGAGACTGCCGTATCTTAAGTTTTGGGATGTGGGAACTTTAAATGTAAGGCTTAATTGTATTAGGTCATTTATATACTAGGGGAAATAAATGCAAGGTTTGGCGGGGTGATTTTCTTGTATTCACATATTTCTAGATCTTATGGTCTTGGGCTAGACCGAAGGTTTTCTTGACTCCGTTCTTTCCTACCGGTGCCTGCATTGAACGGAGTTGTACTTATGTTTATATTAATAAAATGCTTTGGCTACGACCTTTTACCTAGCAAAATAAAATAAAATAATAATAATTAAAATTATTTAATTAAATCAAAATAAAACAAATAAAATTGACGTTTCGAAGCGTACATTTTTGGATGTCTACAATAGGAACTCTATATTTATTCCAAGAATACAATTAACAAATTTGCTAAAAATGTTCATTGTCAAATTTTTGGAATTTTAATAGAATTTTCTTGTAGACTGAAATATTAACAATAGTCATATGCTTTGTAGAATCCATCGTGTTCTAAGCTTAATTTTAGGATAAATCAATAGATATTTCCATACTAATGACTAAGAAACATTACAAAATCATTTCTTTTGGTTGAATCTTCTAATAAGACAACAAAGAGAATAGTTGATGATGGATTTGAAGATAGCAAAATAAAAGAAATAAATAAAACCAAAAAAATCTTGTAGAAAGGAGAAGGGTTCCTTAGTAAAGACAAAAGAAAATCAAAATAATGATTTTATGACAAATGATAACAAGTTCCTTAAACCCCCTTGAATAATTAACAATAGAAACCTTTAGTATGAATAATGAGCATTATTCCAAGATGCTAATGGTACACCATCCCATGGCAAGGGGATAAACATAATGTGTTTACATAGTGAACAATATGAAAAAAATCACCCAAAAGCGACCATATTAATTTAATTTTTTTAATTGAAACCCAAATAAGTTATTGGGGCGCATTTCTAATGCAAATAGATCAGTGCAAATGGTTTGATTACAAAGCTACTTTATATCAACTCTTTCATTTAGGAAAAAATAGCATAAACTATTTAGGGAGAGGAAACTTAAGAGTGGATAGTTAATAGGCATGTGAGTGCACATAAAGAGACTTGATTGGACAATATATTGATTTCATCATTACAATTTAGTATTTCATTTAGTCTGCATCAAATTTCTTTAAATTGATATTGACTTTGATTTTTGTTGATTTGAGAGCTCATGTCAAAGGTGGTTTAAAATTTTAATTTAAATGAATATGTATATTTTTAAATATTAGATAAGATTATGATTATGAATAGAAGAAAATATTTCATTCTAAATTTTATATATAATTGTTTCAAAATCATTCATAAGATTAGCTTGTAAATTTTGACTTATTTTATTATAGAAAATTTAAACAACTTAATTTTTTGATTGAATATTTCTTATTATATTTGTTCAATTAAAGGATCTAAAATTGAATGATGATAAGGATATAATTTGAAGACATTTAATTCATGTGAGTGCTGGGCAACAAACTTCATGACTTATGACTTTTAAAAACCCCATCTTTTGACTTTAATAAGGGATAATAATCTATTAAAAGAAGCATGACATTCTATACAATCAGCACTAATTTTTTTTGATAGTATAATTCTTTTATAATAGAACAATTATTGAGTTAATTAGATTATAAAATTTAATACTTAAATATCATAGTCACCTAATAATCAAATATTTACGAATCACACTCCTATACATTATTTCATATTTTTTAAAATATGAAATATTATTGAAAATATCACCTGTAAAAATGAATAGTTAGAATGCCCTTAGCTCTGATAACTTGATTTTAAAACAATCAAGAAGGCACACTAGATACATAGCTCAAATGGACTTGCACATATGTTGATTCAACATAAATAAGTTTTTCATCAATTTTTATATATATCTTGTAATATAACCTATAAAAATGATTAGTATAGTCTAACATTAGAAATTATAATTTTAGGATACTAATCATTATAAATAAGATATAAAATTAATGAAATGAGAATCATAAATGCATAAATGTAGACATTACACAAGATATACATGGGGAAAATGCTTTCGAGTAAAAAGCCCCATAAAACATCATTTTATTAAAGTACTTACAAATTATAATCTATAACAAAATAGACTTGAAGTTAAGGATACTCCTCAAATATAAGAAGAAGAGTGGCTTCACTAGTCGCACCTTTTCAATAACCTTCATTCATAAATAATTATTAATTTAATATTTATTAGATTATAATCATTTTAAATGAGATATGATTAATAAAGCATATAATATATAATTTTTTTTTCCAATAATGGTATTCCTTGAATATAATATATAAATTTTTTTTCCAATAATGGTATTCCTTTGTTCTCATGAATGATACCTTTTGCCATATATTATGGTGAAGGAGAGTAGGTCTACAAAAATACTAGACAACCGAAAACCTAACAATGGTGGGGATGAAGAAGAAGGGATCGAAAAACCTTTCAGATGTGGTTGATGGCGATATTCAGAATTTTTAGAAATCAGCCATTAATGGTCATATTTTGGGGAAAGCGAAGGGAAGAGCAGAAATTCATTACTGGGTTAGGGATAATTGGAAAAAGGCAAGGGAGATTTATTTTATGTGTAGTCAATTTTTCATAGTTGATTTCGATGATGAAGAAGAGAGAAACTTTGTAACAGAGAATCCTTTGTATATTTTAAAAGATGGGAACCAAATTTTGATCCAAAGAGGATGGATCCTGCAGATAAACCATATTGGATCTGACTGTACAACTTACCTTTCCAATTTTGGAGCGAGGAAATTTTAAAGAGAATCAACAACAATTTAGGGCAATCGGTAAAAGTTGATATGGGAGAAGATGATACAATCCATGATGAAAGAATTCAAATCATTTCAATTAAATTTTTTCCAAATTCGATCAAGTTAAGGTCAAGAGTAGGGGTGTGGAAATAGTCGATTGAGACTGAGACTGGAATTTCGCAGAAGAAATCACTTCGAAGAAGACTGTCAGATCTCTACAGAAAAATTTGGGAGGAGGAAGAATGAGAAGAATGAATAGAAAAGGCAAAAAGAGGCAGAGGAACAAAATATAGAAATAAATGATCTCAAGGAAAATGAAGGGCATACATTGTTTCTAGAATATCACCCTTTAACTGGTATATACGCAAAAGGGAAATCACCAATGAGGGAGCAAGATATAGGAGAAAGAGAAATTCATAAGGAGATTAAAGATAAGATGCCTGAAACCAAAACATGAAAGGGTGGAAAGTGAGGGAGAATTAGATATAACAGAACCCAAAATGATGAGCCAATCTTTGGCACAGGTCAGAGATTCAGAGCCATCCAAACCAAGAGTAGTAAGGAAGAAGAATAATAAAAAAGAGAGTGGAAGATGGCCTTTTTCCAGATCAATCCTCCAACAAAACTTAGCTTTTGAGATCCAGGGGAGGAAAACCCTCCCTTGGAAGGAGATGAAAGTATTCACATGGAATGTTGCCCCTAACAGAAGGTGTATGGTCAAGTGCCAACTTGAAAGTCAATTGATCAACATCACTCTAATGAAAAAAAAGAAAAAACTATCAAAGGAGAATGCATATTCCTTCATAAAACTCTGTTATGGATGGAGTGGTTACGGTCGTGAAGTGGAGGGAGCAAAGGGTGGATTAAGTATAATGTGGAAGGCAAATAAAGTGGATGTTTTGATCTTCTCGTTAAACAAAAATTGGATCAAATGGAAGTGAAAAGTCTTTTGTTAGATTTAAAGTTCTTCCTCCATAATATATATATGGTCTAAACAAAATGTAGGACAAAAGGAACTTTGGGAGGTTTTAAGGAAGGACCTCGAGAATTAGCAAAACAAAACCATTATGGTAGGGGATTTCAATGTCATATTGGCCCAAACACAAGTGGATTTTAGAGATTTCATCTAAAATTTAGGATTGGTGGATGTAGTTTCAAGTAATGGAAAGTACACATGGATAAATAGAAGGGCGAGATTCTTAAACATTGTTTAGAGATTAGATCGGTTCTTCATGTTCGAAGAATGGCTGGAAATGCCTATTCCTCTAAATGCTTTGATCAAACCAATTCCAATTTCGAATCATTATCCCTTGGAATTGAACATTTTTTTAAGAAACAAGGTCTATAAGGAGTCAATTCAAATTTGAAAAATGTGGTTTCGATGGTTAAATTTAACAAAAATAATTGCAATATGGTGGGAAGACTCAAGACACATAGAAGGAACGAAAATATTCACATTTTGCAAGAGGCTCAAACTATTTGAAGAGAAACTGAAAAAATGGAATGTCGAGGTTTTGAAGAATATTTTTGAGGAGACGAATAGAATAGAGGAAGAATTGGAAGCATTGAGTGAATCCATTATTAAACAGGGCATGGCACAAGATGTCTTTTATAAAGAAATATCTCTATTGGCGGAATGTGAGGAAATTTTTGCCAACGAAGAATGCCATTAGAAAGAAAAATCCAAAGAGATGTGGCTTAGAGAGGGTGATCGAAAAACAGTTTTTTTTCACAACTCCACAAAGATAAAAAGATGTTGGAATAGGATTACCCAAGTCATTCAAGAAAATGGGTAGATACTAACAAAAGAAGAGGACATTAAACAAGCAGGAGTTAATTTTTTTAAGAAACTACTAAGAAGAGTATATTCTAGATGAAGTTCCATGTTTAGTTACAATGAGGACAATCAAATATTAATGTCTCCTACAACTTTGGAAGAACTAAAAGCCACTACATTCCAACTGAACCCTGACAAGGCCACTTGACCAGACAAATTTACTTCTCTTGTTTTTGAGAAATGTTGGGAGTGCATGGGGAAGGACATTTGAGCATTGGTTTAAGAATCAAGGAAAAAGGGATTGATATTCAAGGAGTTAAACAATACTAATATTGTTCTCATCCCCAAGAAGAAAGAGGTACATACATTCTTTTACTTTCATCCTATTTATTTATGTAATACAATTTACAAGATTATTACAAAAGTTATGGCAAATAGATTGAAGAAAATTCTCCCAAAGATTATATCTTTATCTAACAAATTGGTTTTGTCCCAAGAAGTACGGTACCCAAATTGGCCATTAAGAAGGCCTATGACCATGTCCAATGAAGATTCTTAATGATGGTAATGAAGAGATTCGGGTTCGGGGAAAGATGGAAGAAATGGGTATATGGCCATATTTCAAACCCAAGATATTAAATCTTGATAAATGGCTCACCATGCGGTTTTTCGAAGGAGGACAAGGAATTAGAAAAGGCAATCCTTTATTGCCTTTTCTTTTTGTCATCATGGCTGAAGCACTAAGCAAATATATTTTAACATTAAGTAGGTCACATCAGTGGAAAAGGCTTAAAGTAGTTTAAAGAATGCTAGCCTTTACACATCAAATGTTCACTGGCAATACTATCTTATATGTAAAAACCTCATTCGAGGAAGAAAATTTGATAAAGGATCTACTGGATGGATACTATAGGGTGTTAGGATAGGAAATCAATAAGGACAAGTCAAGATTTTTTTTTAACAATACAGGTTTAGCTGCACAAAGGAGGATTATTTATATTATTGGGTTAAGATTAGATATCCTCCCAACAACACATTTAGGAGCTCCTCTATTTGTTGGGGTAGTTAAAAACAATATGTGAAGAGGGAGGATGGACAAATGTGTAAACAAAATAGAATCATGGAAAGGCAAATAACTGACATTAACTAGAAGGATAATGATGGTCAAAATGATCTTGAGTGCTATACCAATTTATATGATGTCAATATTAGAAATGACAAGTCTCAAAAAGGTTGAGAGACTTTTTGTGGGATGGTGCTAATGACAAACACAAAATCCCCTTCTTAGCTTGGGATATAGTTAAGAAATCAAGAGGCAAGAGGGGAGGGAGTCAAAGATTTAAGAATACAAAACTAAGCATTGATAGAAAAACGTTGTATAAAGAGCCTAAGGCCCTTTGGAGTTAGCTCCTACAATAGAAATATTTGGACATGAATGAAGCATACCATATGTTGACAATTGCTAACCCCCTCATGGATCAACAATATGGAATTTTATGATAAAAAACATAAAAGTGATTATAGATCACTTGTCTTCGAGAATTAAGGATGGAAGTAGAGAAAATTTCTCGTTGGATTCATGGAATGGATACAAATCCATAATGAGAATCCTAGGGATGGCTAGGGAAAGAGAAGTATGAGAAATACTAGCTCCAATTATGGGTAAAAAATTCAAAGACTACTTTCAGATCTATAGGGAGTGTAAAATGATGAAGTATAGATACAAATAATTTGATGCATTGGATGTAGATAGTAGGAAAATTCTCAAAGAAGAGATGGAAAATAGGTCAATTATAGTCTATAAAGGACTAGATGAGATCTTTTGGTGTGTGGCTAGATCTGGTAATTATACTTTAAAACTGGGTTATTAATCTTTGAGGGAGGCTAGAGAATGATGTGAATGGAGGATAGAATTATGTTGGCATCCTTGTATCCTCTGCAAAGCTAGTGCATTCTTGTGGCTGACAATAAAAAATAGGGTACTTTAGGGGATAGGCTGATGGGGACGAGAATGGCAGGATTGTTTAGATGCGTGATGTGTCAAAACTAGGAGGAAACACTTGACCATGTATTTGTCTAATGTGAAGTAGCATAGGAATTTTGGATCCACGTTAGGAGGAATTTAGGATTCTATAGTTCAGTGCCAAACAATCTAAAATATATTTTAATGTCTTGGCCAGTGATGTCCAAAGGGCTAGCTTGGGAGGGGCTTTGGATTGAATGTCTAGCTTCTATTATTTGGACCTTATGAAAAGAAATAAATAGCTTCATTTTTAATAATAAGGAAAATAACACAAATAATATCATCTAGAAAGTGGATTTCATAGTTAGCAAACACCTTAATTCTTATGTGGCATCTAAAATTACAAACATTTCTTAGCATGGGATGACCAAATGACCAAGGAGTGGTCATATCTCATTGTTTCAAAAATTGCATTAGAACGTAACAACGAAACAAGGTCAGAGGTGAGGTGGAAATTACCCCAAGATGATGCCTCAAACTCAATTTTGATGGTGCCTCAAGAGGGAACTCAGGTCCTTGAAGAATAGGATCTATCATTAGAAATGACAAAGGACAAATGTTATAGGGAGGCTCTATCAAATTGTCAGTTGGTACAAATAATGAGGCAAAAGTCGACGCCCTTCTCAAACTAACATTGTGCAAGTAGGAAGGACTTTTGAACTTGCAAATAGAAGATTACTCACTAAATGTACTACAAGAAATATCATTAGATACAATCCCTAGTTGGAAGATGAGAATGTGGATAGAAGGAATCAAAGAGATCCTAGCAAATTTTGATTATGACATAAGTCATTCTTTTAGAGAAGCAAAAATAGAAGAAGATTTTTGTCCAAACATGCAATGGACCATGTTGAGGACTCAATCATATCAGTGAACCCTAAGGAATGGGGTGGTCTGATAGTGATTTCTAAGCTGATTTGAAGGAGTATAAAACTCATGAAATATGAGAAGAGATCACATTTGATAGCATAGGAAAGATAGATAAGATCGAAACGAGATTTGCGTAGAGATTCCTATTTTCATTAGATGAGGATTAAATATATGTCGATCAAATGTTTTGGAAGAGTGTAGCATCTCCTCTTTAAATAGGAAGGGATAAACTGATATTGGCAAAATAGAGAACATGGCTAAGAAATATATTAAGATTGTGCACTATAATTGCGATTGTGGGCAGAACTCCATCCCGATGCAAATCAAGGAAATCTTTGTGATGGAAGGGGATGTTGTGAAATAAGTGCTAAGAGACATCATCAGAGTGAAAAAGATAGAGGGAGAGCATCATCACAATAGAGAATCACTAGAACATTTTGTATACAACTTGTCAAGGACCACAATAGACTATGAGGCCATGAAACAAGTGATAAGGAGAATGGTGGTCCAGATTTGGTTAGAACTAGTGGTTATTTCTTTAGAGGTGCTCAACCCTATAGCCTATGAAGGACTGGTTGCATATTCCTTTGAAATTGAAGAGGTGATTAAAGATGGAAAAAATATGGATGTGAGGTCCCTCCTTCAATTACATTATAGTTATAGTATTTGAGTGAGATGGTGATGCAGGAGCATCCCTGGTTCACAACAATCTTGCATCAACCAAAAAAAACATTTTCCTTTCTGTTTTGTTTTCTATTTGCAGTTTTAGTTTTCCTTTTTGTGTGTCTCAGTTTTGGCTCACCGAATCTTGTGGAGTTGGATTCTACTTGAAGACTTGATCATCTTTCTTTCTTCTAGACCGCATCGCATTTGGATAATTTTCTGGCAAGATATCACTACTAGTTTTCTTAATAGTTTCCTATTACCAGTTGACAAACATTTGTCACTGGTTGCCTGGACCTATTTTGGTGATCTACCAAAACCCCTTCTGAAACCTTTTCCCGCGATCTACATTTCATCCTTTGGATTTTCCAGAGGAACCTCTTGGCAGAGGATGACCTTGTTATTTCCATGTTAGGTCTTGTTCTTTGGGTTATCCCTTTTGGGCCCACTAGATCCTTTGGATCAATATATATATTTTTAATTACTCATTAGAATGAAATAGCTAGACTGTGCGTAGAAGATAGATCATAAGATTCAAGGTCCCGATTGTGACCTATTCTACCAGGCCTATGAGCCAGTATGTTGTAACCCGGTTGTTACCGGTTGGATGTAATCAAATTTCATGCAATAAAACAATCTGTTCTACATCGCCTCCATCATATCTTTGTGTTTTTGTTGTGTTTACTCTTGTTGACCAGTCCAGACTGATCTCTTTGAGGTCCCTCCTCATTGGTGACTGCTTCAAGTGGTATCAGAGCGAAGTTTTGTTCTGGAGGTTGCGTGTCCTGAAATTTTGTTGTAGGGTGGAGGATTGCAGATCCGACCTACAACTGCAAAGGACTAGTGTGAATGATGGCGCAAAGAGGAGCTAGGAATGGTGGAGCACGTGGGAATGCAGACTATACTATGATGGAGATGTTGTGAGGAATAGAAGCCTAGTTAGAAGTCGTCGAGACTGATGGTATGATGAAAGAATAAGGATCCAATCAACTACTGAGAGGGGGGGTGAATCAGTAGATAGAAAAATTGATAAACTTCACCAATCTCAAAATCAATCTCTCAAAGTAAACTTAGAACTATCAATGCAATATCACTGTCAAGATAAAACTATCAAGTTAAACCAGTTGACTGTTACAACAAATTAACAATAAATAACTTGAAACTCACAAACATCCAAATACTTTTACTGGCATAAGTAAAATTTTGTTTCATATTGCTGCCGGTTATCATGACTTATCAAAGTGGATTAAGTAGTTAAGAAAATCAACCATAGAAAATATAACCACAAAAACATTCACCACTTGACACAATATTTTTGACGTGGAAACCCAAATGGGAAAATCCATGGTGAGATGAGACTCACAAGATAACTATCTGAACTCTTCTGAAGTTTGCCTGTTAGGGGTCAAGCCTGTTAAAGCTTTTACAAAAAGTCCTATTAAGAACAGATCCTATTAGGGACCACCCGGTTAAGGGATTGACTATAATGCCTTGTTAGAAGCAATACCCTGTAAGGAGTAACCTCGATAGATGATTTAGAATCCAAGCTAATGGACCACCTTGTTAGAGGATTTGAATAGCACCAATCTTGTTAGAGCTTACCCGATTAGGGGATTTCAATCTACTGTAATTGTTAGAAAATAACAAGAGTTTTCTGATCTGTTTGAATAGCACTACACTTGCTTGTTCAGATCCTTTTCATGCTGATATCTGCCTTTACTCAAACTACAGATACATCATCCAGTTCGGAAACCACACACTCAACTAAAAATTTGCCAACTCTTAAACTAAACAACTCATCGACCTTATAAACAAATCAACTAGGTCGGTAACACAACAAAAACCTAATTCTCATAGAGATTACAAACAAGTCGGTTCAAGTATGACCGTTGGATTACATAACAATCTCTACACATCATTCAAGAAATTCTAGACCACTCCTTGATCACCGCTTCATCGAACTTAGTAACTCATCACATGCTTTGCATTACATGCAATATACTTTCTCATTCCCAAGACAAAAATCGTTACCTCAACGTGCCAAAAACACTTTAAAACTCTCTTCATACAATATGCGTACGTGTCATAATCATTACCACTCATCATTAGATCATAAATCAATATAAACAATTCACCATACTTAATCGGTTAGGGTTTATCAAACCAATAGGCAGGGTTTACTGATTCAACTCTCCAATAGTTAGCAATACCGGTTCACTCCACAAACTTACCTACCGGTTACAGTTTCCTTTCACTAGCTCTTTCTACCGATTACAAAACAACATTACAACAATATCATTACTGGTTAATTGACATCAATGACAACATAACATTTCATTAATGCAATCTTCATGCAAATACCAACAGAGACAACCCAGAGAAGAGGCCAACATAGTGAAGATGTAAGTGAAGATGAAGGAGAAGAAGCCTCGACATAACAAGCAAACCTACCGGCGGTTGATCCGGATGAGGAAAGGTTTTTTAGAGTTTTGAGTAGGGAAAATACTAAACCTCATTTTACCCCATCGAAATATGATGGGAAGTTAGATTCAGATGAATTGATGGATTGGATCTCAAAGATGGAGAAGTATTTTGATTTTGAAAACATTGCAGAAGAGAGAAAGGTAAAATATTCCTGTACCCAGTTGAAAGGTCATGCATCTCTTTGGTGGGAGAATTCGCAAGTTGATAGACAAAGAAGAGGTAAAGAGAAGATTAAGACATGAGATCAGATGATTGCTAAGTTGAAATCAAAGTTTGTGCCGGTGAATTATCAAGTGGATTCATTTTGGAAGTTGTAGAATTTGAGACAAAAGGAATCTAGTGTGAAGGAGTACACCGAAGCATTTTACAAGTTGAATATCAAATCTGGACATGTTGATGATGAAGTTGAACAAGTTTCAAGATATTTGAATAGATTGCGGATGTCTATACAAGATAAATTGAGTATGATCAAATTGGAGAGTGTTGAAGAGGCTTACCAATATGCCCTAAAAGCAAAAGAAAATTTAAACAAAAGACATGAGCAAAGACAGAGAGGTAGAGGTGGAAGGTTTACCAGAGGAAGATTTCAAGGAGGAAGAGGATATACTGGAGGAAGAGGAACACGTATAGATCAAAACAAGGATAAGGAAGTGAGCAAAGAAGGTAATTCATACTGAAAGGATGATAGAAATTTCTATCGGAGACAACCAGATGGTTACCAGAATGAGAAATTTGGAGGACAAGACAAAAGGACATTTAGAGGACCTTTATTTAAGTGTGGAGGATAAGTACATCGTGCATTTGAGTGTAAGAAGATAGAAACTACCGAAAGAGAAGTAGTGGTGGAAGAAAACCCCACCGGATCAAACAATAAATTGGAAGATGGAGAACTATTGATGATAAGGAGAGCTTTGTGTCATACCAGAGGAGATGAAGAGCCCTTGCAGAGGAAGAATCTGTTCAAGACTAGATGCAAGGTATCTGATAAGTGTTGTAAAGTTGTTATTGATAGTGGTAGTTCAGATAATCTTGATTTAGAAGAAATGGTGAATAACTTGAGGTTGGAGAGATTGAAACACCCTAAGCCTTATTAGATAGCATGGACTTGGGATTAACATAAGTTGTTAGTAAGTGAGAAATGTTTGGTGAAATTGAAAATTAGGAATTATCATGATGAAGTCTTGTGTGATATTATGCCTATGGATATTTGTCATCTTTTGTTGGGTAGACCTTGGCAGTTTGATAGACAGGTAGTACATGATGGTAGGAATAATACATACACTATTGTGGCCAATGGGATGAAGTAAACCTTGTTTCCTTTGAAGGAACCTTTGAAGAATGAAGTTTGTATGGATGCTAGAATCTGTTTAGTAGATGGAAGGAAATTTATGGATGGACTGAGACATGAGAATGTGTGTTTTGCCTTAGTTCCTAAGAAGAATGAGAGACCGGAACCAGAAGGAGAACACCCAGAAGAGATAAAAGATTTGCTAACAAAATATGAGGACATCATTTTAGATAATGTACTTGATGGATTGCCACCTATGAGAAGTATTAGTCATTGCATGGACTTGGTTCCCAGAGCTAGTTTGCCTAACAAAGTTGCACATTGGTTAACACTGATAGAGAATGAAGAACTGAATAGACAAGTGTACGAGCTGTTGAAGAAAGGTTTGATCAGGGAGAGTCTGAGCCCTTGTGCAGTACCAACAATATTAGCACCTAAGAAGAATGGAGAATGGAGAATGTATACCGATTCGAGAGCAATAAACAAGATCACAGTGAAATACTAGTTTCTTTTGCCTAGGATGGATGACATAATGGACTATTTGAGTGGAGAAAAATAATTTACAAAGATAGATTTGAAGAGTGGATATCATCAGATTAGGATTAGAGAAGGTGATGAGTGGAAGACAACATTTAAGAGAAATGAATGTGTGTATGAATGGTTGGTGATGCCTTTTGGATTGACTAATGCACCGAGTACTTTCATGAAGCTGATGAATGAGGTATTGAAGAAATTCTTGGGTAAGTTTGTTATTGTGTATTTGGATGACATTCTGATTTTCAGTAAGACAAGAGAGGAGCATTTGTTGCAGTTAAGACAAGTTTTGTAGATATTGAGAGAAGAGAAGTTGTTGATCAATATCAAGAAGTGTACTTTCATGAAGGATGAGTTAGTATATTTGGGATTTGTGATATTTGAGAATGGTTTGAAGATGGACCCTGAGAAAGTGAAAGCAATTCTTAAATAGCCTACACCGAAAAGCATTAGAGAGGTAAGATCAATTCATGTATTGGCTAGTTTTTACCTGAAGTTTGTTAGAAATTTTAGTTCAGTTTGTAACCCTATGACTGAAACCATCAGAGGAGATCGGAAGGAATTCAAGTGGACCACTAGAGGAAACAAAAGTTTTGAACTATTGAAGCAAAAAGTGACTGAGCAGCCTGTGTTATCTTTACCGGATTTCAATAAAGTATTTCAAGTGGATTGTGATGCAAGTGGAATAGCAATAGGAGCAGTCTTGATTCAAGAAGGAATAATAATAGCCTATTTCACTAAGAAATTAAATGATGCTCGGAGGAGATATTCAGTGTATGATCAAGAGTTTTATGCCATAGTTCGAGCCTTGAAGAAGTGGAGACATTACTTGTTGCCTAAGGAGTTTGTGTTGTATACAAATCATCAAGCTTTGCAATATTTGAACAGTTAGAGTAAGTTGAATTAGAGACATATGAGATGGGTAGAATTCTTGCAGAGTTACACATTTGTGTTGAAGGAAGTGGGAAATCTAACAAAGTTGTTGATGCATTGAGTAGGAGAAGAAATTTGCTGACATAGATGAGAGTGACAGTGTTAGGACTTCAAGATTTGAAGACCTTGTATGATGATGACCTAGATTTTGCAGAACCTTGGAAAGCATGTAGAGAACCGGTTATGATAGACAAAAGAAAATGGTTGGATTATTTCATTCATGATGAGATGTTATTCAGAGGAGTTTAGTTGTGCATACCTAAGAGTTGTATGAGGGAGAATATGATAAAGGAGAAACACAATGGAGCTTTAGCTGGATATTTTGGCATTGACAAAATAGTAGCATTAGTGAGTGAGTAGTACTTTTGGCCCCTGATTCATAAGTATGTTAAGAGATATGTTCAAAGTTGTAGAGTTTGTCAAGTTGCAAAAGGTAGTAGTCAAAATGTGGGATTGTATAAACTTTTGACAGCACCGGTAAGACCTTGGGAGGATATAAGGATGGATTTTGTACTTGGATTGCCTAGGACACCGAGAGGGAGTGATTCTATATTTGTGGTAGTGGATTGGTTCTTGAAGATGGATCATTTCATACATTGTAATAAGACACCAGATACATTGCATGTAGTAGACCTATTTTTCAAGGAAGTGGTGAGATTGCATGGATTACCTAAGAACATAGTTTCAGACAGAGATGCTAAGTTTGTTGGCTATTTTTGGAGAACACTTTGGAAGAAGATGAAGACATATTTGAAGTTTAGTTCTACTTTTCATCCACAGACTGATGGACAGACAAAAGTTGTTAATCAGAGTTTGGGAAACTTGTTGAGATGTTTAGTGGGAGATAAAACTGGAAGTTGGGATTTGATCCTTGCATAAGTAGAGTTTTCCTACAATAATTCAGTGAATAGAAGTACTGGAAAAACACCTTTTGAGATTGTTACCGAAGTGCATCCTAGAGGTATAACAAAGTTGAGAGGCATTGGTAGTGAAGACCGGAGAAGTTCATAAGCATATGACTTTGCAGATCACATGACAACATTGCATATTCAGGTTAAGCAACATTTGGAAGACATGAATAACAAGTATAAGGAGAAGGCAGATGAGAAGAGGATACATAAGGAATTTGAAGTTGGTGATGAAGTGATGGTATAAATGAGAAAAGAGAGATTCCTGGTTGTAACTTATAACAAGTTGCAGATGAAGAAGTTTGGACCTTGGAGGATTTTGAGGAAGTTCAGTTATGGAAATGTATATGAAGTGGAGTTACCGGATAGTATGAGTATTTCACCTATATTCAACATTGCAGATCTTCAAGAGTACCATGAACCAGAATTTAGTAAAAACAATGTTGTAGACTTGGAGAAATAGTTACCCTGAAAGGAACCGGATCAGATTGAAGAGATTTTGGACAGTAGGGTTGGGTGTAGTACCCAGTGCAGTCAGTATAAGGAATATCTTGTGAAGTGGAAGGACAAACTAGTTGAAGATTCATCTTGGATTTCTTGGGTAGAGGTAGACCGCCTTGGTTTCCCTCTGACCCTGAAAAAGTGAGAGGCTCACTTTTTCAATAACCTCGTATGTCTGATGCAGGAGCATCCCCGGTTCACAACAATCTTGCATCAACCAAAAAAACATTTTACTTTTTGTTTTGTTTTTGTTTGTAGTTTCAGTTTTCCTTTCTGTGTGTCCTAGTTTTGGCTCGCTGGATCCTATGGAGTTGGATTCTACTTGAAGACTTGATCATATTTCTTTCTTCCAGACCACATCGCATTTGGATCATTTTTTGGCTACTGGTTTCCTTAACAGTTTCCTATTACCGATTGCCTAGACCTATTTTGGTGATCTACCAAAACCCCTTCCAAAGGTTGCAGAGCCTTGGGCATTGATTCTAATGTTCCTTGGCATGTGGCCGACCTTTTCCCACGATCTACGTTTCATCCTTTGGATTTTCTGGAGGAACCTCTTGGTGGAGGCCAACCTTGTTATTTTTATGTTAGGTCTTGTTCTTCAGGTTTTGATCCATTTTGGGCCGACTGGATCCTTTGGATTGATATATATATATATATATATATATATATTTGTAATTACGCATTAGAATTAATGAATCAAATAATGAAGTAGCTAGATTGTGTGTAGAAGATAGATCATAAGATTCAAGCTCCCGGTTGTGACCTATTCTACCAGGCCTGTGAGCTGGTATGTTGTAACCCAGTTGGATGTAATCGAATTTCATGTAATAAAACAATTTGTTCAGCATCACCTCCATCATATCTTTGTGTTTCCATTGTGTTTACTCTTGCTGATCGGTCCAGATTGAGGTCCCTCCTCACCAGTGACTGCTTCAGATGGTGTGTTAGGGGTTGAGTCATGGACTATTTCATATTTTGCTATGGTTATTATGATGGACCATTTTATATCATGCTTTACATATTATGAGCATATGTGGTTACCTCTTAGCACCATACTCCTTATGTTGTACACATGGTGATCTCATGTTTTTACATTATCATATGATGGATAGTATTAAACATGCATAATTCTTGTGACATGAGAGTTTTTTGGGATATAGTTGTATCATAATATGTACTAACATGTTTCTATTATCACTTTCATAATGGTTATTTGTACTTGATGATATTTAGAAATCTGAATATATGTGGTATTATGATTGTATTATATTTTATGCACTTGCTTCAAATATATGTATATAAATTTATCATGTTGTACTGACACATTCCTTTGAGTATGCAGGTTAATTCCAATGACATTCAAGAACAAGGTGTAACACAACATGATTATCCCTATTAAGCCATTTCTAACCTATGTGGAAAGTTAGGATTTATGTCTAATATGTTGTGAACGTGTTTTGTTTCAAAAATGTGAAATGTGGCTTGCTTGAGATGGATGTGAGTTATTATTTTATTTGTACACCCACTTAGCAACCTTTCTTTGACATCAAATCACTCTTTTTCAAATGAAATAAGGCCCCTAACTAGGGGTTGGGGATGTTTTCAGGGGTTTTCATGTAATTTTATGATTTTGGGTCCTTTTATTTTGGATTTTTGGTTACCTATGGGTTTGGAGGTTGTTGGATGGTTAGGTTTCCATTCCAATCTTCTTTCTCTCCCAAGAGGTGGGAAAGGAACAAATATTACTATTTGTATGATTAAGAGGACACTTGTTGCATTTAGGAAGAGGTTGGAAAATTCGTGTAATGTGGAAGAAAACATGAGGTGGAACCTTCTCCATATTTCTAATCTTGAGATGGATGGGTAGTAGAGGTGACATAAGTCACTTCCTTTCCCATGAGGGCCTCTCTTCCACTATTCTATTTAAGGAGTGGGAAAGACAAAGATGGGACTTTTTGGCATTTTCAAATTTTGTGGAAAGGATAGGAAGGAAAAATCAGGTGGAGAGGAGAAGAAAGAAATAGGCTTGGAAGAAACAAATTTAGCTTGAATCTTTATCACGTAGGTGTCTCCACCTTTTTGTTTTGATGCTTCAATTCTTCAATGCATCATAAGCTATTGTATGGTTTTCTTGTGTTGTGTAAATGGGTTGGGAGTTTTGTGTGTTGATGAGTGCAAATAATATTGTGTTTTTGTGTTTTCCTTTTTGTAATATTGTATTGACGTGTGTTTTAAATGGGTAAAATGGGTGTGGAAATCCTGTAGGTGATGAGGGCATGAGTATCCTATTTACTAAGAGGTGTTTGGGAAAAGGGTATGAGTACCCCAATTTTATTAGGAGATTGGATATGAGTATCCCTTGGTTGGAATTGGAGATGGAGAAATGATTGTATGGAGATATTATTTGTATGGAGATATGATTTGGGATGGAGAAATTTATATACCTTAGGAGGTGTCCCCATTTTTACCCTTTTGTGAGAATCCTTGGAGTTCTCAATAGTTATGGGTTTTGGGTTTAATGTGTTTAACCCCATGATGTGAAATCGTGTGATTTTTATTGTTGAGAAAAAATCCTATATAATGACTTTTGTGCTTGTGTGTTGGATGTATCTTGGGTTACACCTTGTTCCCTAGATTGGGGGTGGGTTGATCTAAGCCCTATGGCCGGGAGGTGAGGTTCCCATTGGCAATATTTTTGCTATTGTTTTACATTTGTGTAACAAGGGTTAACTTGGCTCTCTTGGACGCTATTGGACAAATGATGTACTCTTATCTAGAGCTTAAGGAAAGATTATGATGTGTGTTTAGATCTGATTTTGCTCTTTAAAAAAATTTATTTCAAAATATATATAATTGTTAGTTTATTGGGTTAATGGTTAATCTTGTCTTTAAACATGAATCATAAACCTATTATCTCTAAAGAAGAATAATGTATTGTAAATAGAGTGATTTATGCCGAAAATAGTTTAGAAAATTAGACACGTGAGGAGAAACTTATTTATAAGGTTAGTTTATGTGAGGATGTTGAATTGTATATTTTATTTTATTTTGAAATTCTTAAGAGAGTAGAATCATGTATCATTGTTCTTTACAAAATGAAAAGTGGTAAAGTTATTGCAAAGTTAGAATAAGAAAATAGCTTGATTTCTTGAAATGTTTGTTATTTTAAAGTGTCTCTCATAGATAAATTTTGTTATCAGGTTAAACTTATGTGATTGGAAAAGAGATAAAATCGTGTTCTCATATAAGTTTTGTAATTGTAATTCTTTTGATCTTCTTTTATGTGCAAATGTATCAAGTAGTTTATGAGTAGGTGACATAAGTTATTCCTATGAAATTAAATATGAAAATTATACTTGACAGTAAAATTTTAATTTCTGTTTCAAAATACTTGTCATAGAAATTTTCTGTTACAAATAGTTTTATTTTAAACTTATATAAAAAGAGATTTAACGTTGTCATAAGTTAATCTCCTTTGTTCATGTGCATGTTTTAGATCTTGGGTAAAATTCTACAAATACCTACATTCTATCATCCACTCATAAATGCGTGAATATATATGTATTTTATGTTTATATTTGGGATTTTCCTTTAAATTTTAAAAAACTCAATAGTATACACTCCATCCTTGCAACAAAATCATGACTATTTGCAGCCATTAGAGCACCTTACAACCTACAACAATCACCACATCCAACAACCATACACTCTTCAAACAAGGGTTTTCTTGTAAGGAAAACAAATATAAGAACTCAACAAATTTCTTTTATCACCATAGTAAAACCCCAAGGGCATCCATGGTTGAATTTTTCAAGCTTGAGAACCCCCATCTTTCCTCTTCAACCTTCCAACCCACAAAGAGATGCAAATGAGATAACAAAACCTTATTTTTCTTGTGTTCTCATAAGGATTATAGGGTTGTTGTAGGAACTCTAAAATCTAGGGTGGGGATTAAAAGAAATGGAGGGTTGTGATTTATGCTTAATTTATGGGATTGATTTATAGTTTTAGTTAAGCCGTCTTTTCAAAATATCTTCTGTGTCTATTTATTAAAATAAACTTTCCATTTAATTCGTTATTTTTAAATGATGGAAGGATTTGTTGTCATTTAATTTGGATATAGTTTCTATTGTTTTCCCTTTTTAATGTGTTAACATGAAGACTTATTCATTAAAGTCTATTAATGAATCAAAATGACTTATAGTAATGATAATATTAATATGTTTAAAATTAATGGGAGAGATTTTGGAAATCTATTTTTCCTATTTTATTATTGTGGGATTCTTATTTGTAATTAACTATCAAGAGGAATAAATAATAAAGACACTTATGATTTAGTTGATGTATTACTTAACAAGTGCATGTAGTGGCAAGCACTTGTCATCATAGTATTGTAATAAAAATATTTGTTCTAATTTTTAATTACTATAATTTTGAATTGTAATAAAAATATTTATTTTTATCTTTAATTAATATAATTTTGAATCATTATTATTTTTAAATTATATTAGTATAATTATATTAATGTGATATTTACCATAAATCTTATTTTAATAAAATAATATAAATGATACCCATTAATGGGTTGCAAAGGTTTAATCCTTCTAGGGAGGAAAGACTTTCAACATGTTGGTGCCCACCAAAACTGGGTTGGATAAAAGATAATTTTGATGGTGCATATCTGGGTAATCTGGGGCCATTGGGTGTAGGGTGTATCGCAAGAGATTGTAATGGGGCAACAATTGCTAGCTGCTATCAACATATAACCCCAGACACAAATAATGAAGCTGAATTTTATGCAACTTCCTTGGTGGTTCAGATGGCAATTAAAATTGTTGGAATCCAAGAACTTTGAGAGGGGGGGTGGGCTGAACCAATGTTCTACCCGATCTATTAATTTAAACTTTATTAAAAGATGCATACACCAACCAGCATACTGGTACATATAGAATTGAAATAAGTAAAGAAACCAATAAGCCAATCACACAAATGAATACCATAACATAGAGATTTATACCTGGAAAACCTCAAAGAGGAAAAACCACGGTGGGATTTATGACCCACAATATCAATCCACTAGCCATATGAAGAGATATTATAAAATATAGGGGCCTGCACTTGCAAGAAATCTTACAACCTAGAGCACACTGCTCAATCACAAAAGGAGCCTCACTGACTACATACAAATCCATACTACAATCCAGAGAAATGATTAAACTGCAAATATAGCATCTTCTATGCCTGAATACAGTTCTAGTTAAGCTCTATCTATCCCAATCTGCAACCCTAAACCCTTACCGAAATAACCCTTACATAAATATCCTCACATACATGATCTCTCTCATATGTTTCACATCTCCTTTATATTCCTTAACCTTACACACACACATTACAAAATGATCTAATCAACTGGCCTATACACCCTTTTCAAATCATCATGCCTTATGTCGGCTTACAATGATAATTATAATATGAATATACATGTCATCTCAATAACATAAATACATAAATATCAAAAATAATTGTCGATGTCGGATCTCCCAAGGACGTCGGCCTCCAATACCGACAACTTGAATGTAAACCATGTCAGCCTGCATTGTTGGTAACCAAAGAAATCTATCCAACCTGCCGGTGTCGGTGTCGGTGAAGTGTCTGTGAAGTGCTTGCCGATACACAACTGAACCAAAATAAAGTCGAAACATGTTGCCATGTTGCCATCAATGACAACATATTGAAACTAGCCAATTGAGTGTTAGTTGCCAATAATCTCCCCCTTTGGCATTGATGGCAACACTCATATGAAAAATGATCATGGTTTCCATTTGTCGGTTTCATCCTGAGCTTGCTCCCCTTGAGCTGAATATCCATCTAAACAAAATACTCCATATTTCCAAATGCCAAGAATATATTTTTCACCTATATTCCCCCTTTGACATCAATGCCATGAAAAATACCAAAAAAGACAAAAATCGGGATGAAGAATGAATGACTGTAGAATGAATATCCACAAATACCTTACCGGAGCTGAATATATTTAAAAATTTCTGGATAGGCCTTCTCCAACAGCTTTAGATAAGTATCCCAACTAGATTTGAAAGTGTCGGAAATAGATACAAGTCCATTTAGCATATGGGCATATGACTCTTTCGCATTTAGCTCCACCTGTGTGGGCTTACAACCATATCTATACACTCCTTCTTATGTACACTTAATGAATCCAACCGGGGACTCACCAATCCTCTAAGACTTCTGGCCCTCCTTATGATTTTATATTTTTCCCTCTCAAGAGAAAAAACTTGGGCTTCCAAAGCCAAAATCTGACCATCAATAGATGTAGTCAATGAATTCAATCCATCAAAAGAATTGACTATACCTACAATCTCCTCCTGGATATCTTTAATCCTTTTATCTGTCTCAGTTGTGAGTAAACCTGTGTTACAACATACTCTATAAATATTAGTACACTATCTCAATGTATTATCAATCAATTTCAACTTATCATTAATCTCCTTCCTCTCTTACTCAATCATCTGATCAAATGTAGCTCTCTTTGCCTATGTAAATCTCTCTAGTACTTGTCGGTTCGACATCAGTTGCAAAGACTGAAAATCCTTTGAAATGTGTTATATGATTATCTTAATCTTACCGAATGGGCTCGCTTCATTGTCAAATTTTCACTCTAGGACAAGTCTATGCAAAACAATGATAGGCTGATCAATAACACCTTTATCCATTGATCCTTCCTTCATCATTTTTTGTGCAACCATCATCATGAGTTTAGTAGAACTCATCTCGGTTATGCTTTTCTTTTCAACCTTCAACCTACGAGGTGTCAATTGACAACAATGATGGACTCATTACCGGTTCCCTATTGGATTCTGCTTTGTTCTCCTTAGATGGTTTAACTTTTATAGCTTCCTGACTTGCATCGGTGGCTTCGCCACTTGGGGAAGACTCATTAACTATTGGTTCCTCCATAGGAACTGTGACCTCATCCTATACAATTTGATCTGGATGACTATTGTTGTCAACATTAGTAACCTGTAAATTTGCATCCTTTACTTTTTCTATATCTACTAGTATCTCAACATTTGTCTATACATTTGTATCTACTGGGGGCTCAATATCCACTATCTTAATGTTTTTCAAAATTGAGGTTGAAGTACCCATAATACCATTACCTTTCCCTTCAACCAGGATGTATGCAGTATCTGTCTTAGGTTTCGGTGAAGTATAAAAACCATGGTTTGTTGCAAAGAACTTAACCCACATCTCCTTGATTATATCATTGACCCTACCTAACATAAGACTGATTATTCTATGCTTGCTGTGAAATATTTTCCTATCTGCAATCTCAAGTGTCCTGTCCATCTCCTCTAGAGTAATAGAAACACAAATAGATAACAACTCTTGAATCTTTATATGCCTGTCCTCTTTCATTGTTGATAATCTTCTAGCATCTAATATGTCATATAACTGTGTTGGTATTTGGTCTTGAATTTCTAACAAGGCTTTCTTATAAATATCCAAATACAACAAAACTGCTTTCTCTACTTCTCTTTATTCATCATTATCTAAATATTCATAATAAAACTGTACATTCTTTAACATACCATCTTTAGTAATTTCATCAACAAATTCTGCACAAGTCTTTGGTGGAATAATAGTTACATTACCAGATTCAAGTGCAAGATCAATGTCATCCTTCTTCTTCCTTCTTTTAGTACCAGATGGGGTTGAAGGTATTTCTTTTGGTGCTCATTTCTGTGTAGGTACCCTGATAGTAACTTTCCTAACCGGTTTCTTCTTAGCTTCTTCCTTAGTCTCTTCAGTTTTCTTCCTTAATACCCTTTTGAATGCTAAGGTTGTGTCATCACTAGATCCAGATTCTGCTACAATAGGCTCAATGAATATTTTTGTCTCTTTCCTCTTCATGCCTTTCTCCAGAACAACATCAATTAATGCTTTGATGTCCTGTGAAATCATTTCAACAAATTTACTTGCTTTTCCCTCCTATTTCTCTCTCTTCTTCTGGTTGAACTCAGTTTCAACCTCTTGCTTCTTCTGCTTAGTAGTAACAAAGGTTTTTACAGTTTCATCAATAGGTACCTCAATTAGCATTTATGCATAAGCATCTAGGATCTATGCATTAACTTCATAACCCATTTCCTCAATCCAAATCTTTCGGGGCCTTACAACTTCCATCAAAGTTTCATCTTTCTTGACCATGAAGCATATGTCGGTTGAATACTTCTCAACAATGTGCTTTGGAACCCTCACCCTAGAATTCATAGCCTTCTGAAACACTTTAAAGTAACCCCACACTTTTTCATATCTCTAACTACCCAATGTAGCAATAGACTATTTTAGTTACCTCCCTACCGGGATATCGAATGCCCATTTCTCTTCCCAAAACCGGGAGTCTCAATGATGAAAAATAATATTAAATAGAAAATTAGGTTTCCATACCAGAATGTTCCCTTCTTCTCTCCTTTGATCTTTCCTAGGTTAATCAACAACTCATCCAACATCCAACCACATAGATCTAACTTATCATTCTCCCTCATCATTTTATGAGCTGCATAAATGCATGAGATAGAAATATAATTCAAATAGTTTGAATGAGTTACCTTGTAACCGATGACCATGCTTCTAAATCTAATATCTGTGTTGGTGATAGTACTAATCCTCATTGATCGCTTGTTTGATGTTGCGTCGGTGATCTTGTTGACCTGATCATTAGAAATCTTCTTCTCCGGATGTTGTCCAATCTGTGGTAAACCGGTGATGGTCCTGATGGCCTCCTTTAAAATCTTATATGGTCTATCCAACCAGATAAATTCTCCATGCACTCTGCTCAAAACATACCTAATAATCTCATCTTCAAATTCTAAAATATCTAGAATGCTGGTAAACCCTAGATCCTCAATATGTTTGTATTCAGGCTTAATCTTTCTAGAATCTCCCATTAGCTCACTCATGTACATGTTCTTAATATCACTCATTCCTAAATCCTTAATATGAAAGTGAATGTAAGCTTTGACATCTTCAACATACATGACTCCTTTTGGGACACAGGAAAATGCGCCAACCGAATCGTCTAGGGTAGAAACATGTGGATATCGCTTGAAAATTGGCCTGGGATGGTCCTTGACCTCAACAACAATAGGATTCACAATAAACATAGGTACAGATGATGATCCCACTTCCATGATTAAAGATAAATACTGTGAATAGTTGTTGGTGAAAAACCCTAAAGAACTCTTCCAATCACTGGTGAAATCGCTCAAGATGATATCGATCGCATTGAATTGCCTTAGAATTCCTCTGAATCGCTCTGATTTGTTCTGAATGTGAAGTGATAAGAAATGAAGTGAATTTGACCTTTTAACCTCCAAGAAACCCTAATCCGTCATTGATGATAATGACTTCCAGTAGAAGATACCAGATCTCAATCAAACATCTCCATGCCGGATAAGCATCTACAATGTCTGGAACATCTTCCAGAACCTCTTCCTAGGGCATATGCAACATCTTCATGAATTTTGCCTACCCCTAAGGCGTCTACCTTAGTTATCAGATGAGCTTCCTGCCGGTGCAGGAGAAACATCCTCTGTTAATTGAGTAATCGGTGCAATTCCATCTGCTGATTGTTCTTTTGTCTTCCTGATCCATCTCTAGGTATGATCGTGCCGGATTTCATTAACCTTCTCTTTTCCTTTCTCATTTGATCCTTCATTACCAATTGATAGAATTCTTTTTCTACAGAACTTAGCAATATGTCCAACCTCATTACATGCATAGCATGTAACATTGTTCTTTTGAATTGCTTTGCTAAAACTAGTGTAATTGTTTGACCTGCACTGATTAGCCATATGTCCAAATTTTCCACATGCATAACATTTAACATTCAGTCTACAATCTTCTATCTTATGACCATACTTATTGCATTTAGAACACTGACTGGGAGCAGAATCAGGGTTCTGATTTTCTCTATTTCTACATTGTAAAGAATCTACTTATGTTTTTGATATTCATTTGCAGTACCAGAACTCTATCCTTGTTCAAATCCAAGCCCACTAGAATCTCCATTCCACCTTTGTCTCTTCAATAACTCATCTAGCTGTACTGAACTAATCTTGAATTTTTCTTTATACTCACTTGCAATAGTCAGATCATCTCTCAAAATTAGCATTTGTCTCTCAAGCTCTTGTTCATTACTATGGGATTTTACTAAATCAGTTCTCAATATATCATTCTCATGAACCAACCTACCACATTCTTCAAATTTGTTTTTCAGAGATACAAAAATATTTTCTTCCTTTTTCTTCTGGTCTTCAATCTCTTTAGATATCCTCATAGTTATAGCTTGCATTTCATTCCTCATGACCATCTTCTCCTGACTCAGCTTCAGACATCTCTCATTAAGTGCATCTTTCTCTTCATTATCCTTATTCTACAAAAGTTCCTTCCTCCTATCCTGAACAAATGACAACCTCTCCTTTAGCACAAGAATAAATTCTTGAGCAGAACTCAATTCATCTTGTAGCTTCAAGTTCTTCATCCTTTCAGCATCATAATCTTCAAGAACCACTTCAAGTTGCTTCTCCAAACTCATATCCATGGATTCTAGATTTGAGACCTTCCTCAAGCTGTTAAACTTCCTCTGAGACACAAGGCTCTGATACCAATTGTTAGAATCCAAGAACACTGAGAGGGGGGGGTGAATCACTTTTCTACTAGATCTATCTATTTTAACTTTATTAAAACATGCATACACCAGCCGGTATACCGATACATATAGAATTGAAAGAAGTAAAGTAACCAATAAGCCAATCACACAAATGAATACCATAACACAAAGATTTATTCATGGAAAACCTCAAAGAGGAAAAACCACAGTAGGATTTGTGACCCACAATATCAATCCACTGGCCATATGAAGAGATATTACAAAATATAGGGCCTGTACTTGCAGGAAGGCTTACAACCTAGAGCACACTGCTCAATCACAAAAGGACCCTCACTGACTACATACAAATCCAAACTACAATCTAGAGAAATGATTGAACTGCAATTATAGAATCTTCTGTTGGCATTATGGATGAATTGATTATGTGTTGCATTGTCATTGATGTCAACACTAGCTGTTATGGTTGGTTACCAGTAGAAGATCTAGTGTTACCGATAGAAGAGACTATTTGTTGGACACTTCTGGCATGATTGGATCAGTAAAGATGCTCTATGAGCATGTTTTGGTCAGTTGGTATTGGCTTGGTAATTGGATGCTATCATACACTCTGGTAAACCCTTACCAGCACTGGTTTAAGGCTTTATCAACAGAGATTTCATTGAGGAATTGTGATAGGATGCATAATTGGTGTTGGTGCAACTTCTTCATGGATTTCAGGATGTTGAAGTTGTTCTTTGATCATGCTTCAACTGCTTGAAGACATTGCTTTAGCGTGGTGGACCCATAATAGGTCCGGTACCTATCTAGGTTATGGACTGGTATCAGGCTAACGTGTACTCTACATGTTTCCAGGATGATTCGAGATGTTTTATGGATTTGTTACTATTATTTTGGTCTTAAGCCGACATGGCATATCATTGTAAATGGAATTATGTAATGATCTTATTGTAATATCTTTAGGTGGCCAACCTAATCGATTTAGGCCTTAGGGTTTGTATAAATAAGAGGTAGAAACTTTTTGCAAATCATCATGTTTATTGGAAATGTCATGGTCAAGGAATGTAATGTGTGAATATTGTAATATCATTCAGGCAGAGGAGTTGATCAATCATTGGTGATCGAATTGGATTCATAAGAGGATTTAGTCCTTCGTTACTGAGCTTAACCGGGACTGTAATCAAACATGGTAGATGCTATTTATAGCAGTTCACTCTATTGGATTGTTGTCCATTTATCTTGAGATGGTTGTAGCCTCTCTATAGTCAGTGGGATGCTTTTGTAATGAGCAGTACACTCTAGGTAGTGTGCCTTCCTTCAAGTGTAGGCCCCTCATTGTAACACATACCTTCTGCAGAAGTATCATTTGACTATGGGTAGGCTTCCCATCATGTTTTTTCCCTTTATGGGTTTTCCATGTACAAATCAAGGTGTTATGTGGTATGGTTTCTTTTCATTGATTATTTGGTTAATTGTTAAGTTGTATTGTTTACCGGTATATGTTCCTACCAGCATTTGTATATATTTTAGCAGTACTTGATTTGTTTAAGGTTGTATTGTGGATTAAAAGTTATAATCTCTTAACAACTGATTCACCCCCCCTCTCAGTTGTTCACCGGTTATCCTAACAATTGGTATCAAAGATTTGGTCCTATTTTGTAGAAGCTTAATCGCTTGAGGTAGATCGTAAGGAAACTAAGCCTTCTAATCCACCGACAACAATTTTCAGAAGAGAAATCCCTAAGCTTGATGGAACAAATTATAGGATATGGAAAATTTGAAAGGAGACTCATCTTAGATGTCTTGGCAAGGATATTTGGGAGATCACTTAGAAAGTATACACACCTTATGATCTGGTATCTGGCAATCCTGCTCCTGTAGACCTAGATAAAAATATTGAAAATGATTGCAGAGTTAGAGAAGCCCTCTTGTGTGCACTTACTGATCAACAGATCATGGGATTGACTGACAATTCATCGGATAAGATTATGTGGGACAAATTGAAAACTCTGAATGAAGGTGATCCTATTGTCAAAATTGCTAAACTTGATGGTTAGTGAGTAAGGTATGTATACTTGAAAATGGAAGATAATGAAATAATTGTCGTGTTTATAGAAAGAGTAAATGAGATTGTTATGGGAATTCAATGTTGTGGAGGATTTCTAAGTGAAGATGAAATAGTTTCCAAAGTCTTGAGAGCCCTTCCACCAGCTTACAAGATGAAGGCAACTTCTATTAATGAGTTAAGAACAATGGCAAACACCTTAGTTAACAGAGACATTCTGATTGGGAAATTATCTGCTCTTGAGCTTGAAGAATTTGGATCTTTTGGAGCTGTAAAGTCTGAACCTTCTTTACATGCATCATCATCAACATCTACCAAAAAAAGTGATTGAAAATCCCTATATGCAAAAGAATTGGAAGACATGAGGAAAGAAGATGAAGAACTTGAGCAACTTGAAGCCTTATTTGCTAGAAGAGTACCTAAAGGATGAACTGGAAGTAAGTATGAAGGAAAAGCACCTTTTAAATGTTTTGCGTGTAATAAGATTGGTCATTTTGCATCTAGATGTCCTGAAAGGAATGCAAGGTTTGAGGAAAGAGTTAAGAAATCTTTTAAGCCTAACCAGAACAAATATAGATTCAAGAAGAGTAAACTTTGCTACATAGCAGATGAGGAAGGAGTAACTGATGACTCTGGAGATGAACCAGTAGAAGACTCTGCTAGTGGATCTGGAAATGGAAAGGAATGGGTGTTCTATGCTTTGAAGGAAGATGAACCAGAACCAGATATCAAGAATGAAGAAAAAGCCTTGGCAACAAAAGTTGAAGATAAGGATGATTAGGTAATTGATAGTGGATGCTCACATCATATGACTGGAGATAAAGGGAAAATTTTGTCCCTGCAAGAATACAATGACAGTCAAGTTAGATTTGGAGATGACAAGGCATGTATGATCAAAGGTAGAGGTATTAATTATTTGGATGACAAGCATAACACTGATAATGTCTATTATGTAGAAGGTTTAAGGCATAATCTTTTGAGTGTTGGTCAATTAGTTGATAAGGGTTTTCAACTTTAGTTTAAAGAAAGAAAATGCAAAATCATTAACAAGACTAGTTTGGAGATTGCAACAGGTATTCATACAAGAAGTAATATCTTTCACTTGAACACTGGTAATAAGACATGTTTGATTTCTCATATTGATGAGAGTTGGCTATGGCATAAGAGGTCGTGTCATGTTAATTTTGATTGTATTGTTAACATCAGTTCAACTAAGGCAGTTAGAGATATACCTAAGATTATGAAGCCTCATAATCCGGTATGTAAGGAATGCCAATTGGGTAAGCAAGTCAGAAGTTATTTTAAGAGCATACATGATAAATCTAATGATGTACTTGATTTGATTCACACTGACTTATGTGGTCCAACAAGGACTAGAAGCTTTCAAGGTGATAGGTATTTCATGATGATTATTGATGACTATTCTAGAATGATGTGGGTAACTTTTCTAAGGGATAAGTCTAAAGCTTTTGAGAAATTCAAGATCTTCAAAGTGAAGGTTGAAACTGGATTGAAAATCAAATGTCTGAGATTAGATCATGATGGCGAGTTCACTTCTCATGAATTTTAACATTTATTGTGAGACAAATGGAATCAGGAGACAACTATCTACACCTAGGACTCCTCAGAAAAATGGAGTAGTTGAAAGAAAGAACAAAACCATTTTGGATGTAGCTAGATCTATGATGATGGAAGCCAAATTGCCTCATATCTACTAGATAGAAGCAGTGAGTACAACAGTCTACACATTCAACAGAGTTCACATCAAAGGTGAAACTAGTAAGACCCCTTATGGACTATGGTTTGGACATACACCTAATGTTAAGTATTTTAGAATTTTTGGAAGTAAATGCTATATCAAAAGAGATGATTCAATTAGAAAGTTTGATCCTAGATGTGATGAAGGGATTTTTTTGGTTATTCAATTCAGAGCAAAGCATATAGATGTTATAACAAAAGATTGCAGAAAATTGTGGAGAGGGCTAATGTGAAAGTGGATGAACAGTACAGAAATCATTCTATATCATATGATAGGGAATCAACAATGGAAATGATCATCATTGAACTGACAATGCCTCAACTCATATAGGAAGCTAAGATAGTTACACCAGCACAATCAAAAAATTCAACTGTGACTGATGATCAGAGCAGTGAACTTGAAGTTAAAAAGACACCAAGGTATGTAAGATTAAATCATTCTGAAGGTCAAGTCATTGGAGATAGAAACAAGGGAGATATGCCAAGAAGAAAACTGGCAAATGAAGAGGTATGTCTTATTTCTCAAGTTGAACTGACAACTGTGCTTGTAAGGATAAACATTGGTTAAAGGCTATGAAATATGAATTAAATCAAATAGAGAAGAATGAAACTTGGTCTTTATTTTCCCAACCTAAAAATAAGAATGTTATTGGAACTAAATGGGTTTTTAGAAATAAACTGAATGAGGATGGTCAAGTTATAAGGAACAAGGATAGATTGGTTTGTAAAGGATATTGTCAAATGGAAGGAATTGATTATGGTGAGACATTTGCACCTATAGCTAGAATTGAAGCTGTTAGACTATTTCTTGCCTATGCAGCTTATAAGAACTATAAGGTTTATCAAATGGATGTCAAATGTGCATTTTTGAATGGTGAGCTTGAGGAAAAATTTTACATTGAGCAACTTGATGGATTTCCACTGACAGATGACAAAGATATGGTTTGCAGATTGAAGAAAGATTTATATGGATTGAAACAGGCTCCTAGAGCTTGGTATGCAAGGTTGGATAAATATCTTTTGAAGCTTGGTTTTACTAAAGGTAGTGTTGATAGTAATCTATATTTTAAGATCATTGATAATTATATTCTGATTATTGAAGTTTTTGTTGATGATATCAATTTTGGAGGAGAAGATAAACTGTGCATGGAATTTGCTAAAAACATGAAGAATGAATTTGAAATGTCCATGATCAGTGAGATGAAACTTTTCTTAGGTTTGCAGATTACTCAAACTGACAAAGGTATTTTTATCTGTCAAACTAAGTATCTAAAGGAATTGTTGAAAAAGTTTGGTATGGAGGATTCCAAACTGGTAAGTACTCCTATGGCTACAAGTGATAAGTTATCTATCAAGGATACTTCTACACCGGGAAATCTGACAAGGCATAAGTCTATGATTGGTGGTCAATTATATCTAACTCAAACTAGACCTGATATTATGAATGCAGTAAGTATCGTTTCAAGATATAAAAGTAATCTTAAAGAAAATCATGAATGTGCAGTAAAGAGGATATTAGGGTATTTGCAAGGAACAATAGAATATGGTTTATGGTATTCCAGAAATGATGATTTCACTTTATGTGCATATACTGACTCAGATTGGGTAGGTGATACTGATGATAGGAAAATAACTTATGGTGGAGCTTTCTTTCTTGGAAAGGAACTGGTTTCATGGATCAACAAAAAACAGTCATGTATTTCTTTATCTACCATAGAAGCTGAGTATGTTGCAGCAACAACTAATTGCACTCAAGTCTTGTGGATGAAGAAAATGTTGAAGGATATTAGGGTAAATTGTAGTGAACTGATAGTTATCTACTGTAATAACTCTGCAGCTATTGATATGTCTAAGAATCTAGTATTTCACTCTAATACTAAGCATATTTCAATAAAGTATAACTTTCTGAAGGACAAGGTTGAAGCAAAGGAAGTCAAATTGGTTTATGTGAACACTAAAGAACAGATTGCAGACATATTCACTAAACCACTGTCTATGGAATCATTTGAGTATTTGAGAGACATGTTAGGGGTTTCTGCCCCTTTGACAAAGACTTGATTGATGAAGTTTGTCATCAGTTCGACATGCATTACTAGAGACATTATTCATTCCGACACTGATGAGTGGTGCTACTACTCAAGGGGAGTAGACAACTTTGAGATTCAGAGGTTTATATCATTGCTTTAATATTTTTGTCAGATTTCTGGCATTGATGTCAAAGGGGGAGTGATAGTAATGTGAAAAATCATTCAGAACCTTACAGAGAGATCATTCACAGGGGGAGAGCTATTGATTGTTGGTTGTCTTCCACAGGGGGAGACTTGTTTGGCATTTCTTAGTACTTAGATGTTTTTCACATCTAGTGTTGCCATCAATGCCAAAGGGGGAGATTACTGGCATTATGGATGAATTTATTATGTGTTGCATTGATTTTTTGTCATTGATGTCAACACTAGCTATTATGGTTGGTTACCGGTAGAAGATCTAGTGTTGCCGACAGAAGAGACTATCTGTTGGACACTTCTAGCATGATTGGATTAGTAAAGATGCTTTATGAGCATGTTTTGGTTAGTTGGTATTGGCTTGGTAATTGGATTCTATCATACACTCTAGTAAACCCTTACCAACACTGGTTTAAGGCTTTACCAACAAATATTTCATTGAGGAATTGTGACAGGATGCAAAATTGGTGTTGGTGCAGCTTCTTCATGGATTTTAGGATGCTGAAGATGTTCTTTGATTGTGCTTCAACTGCTTCAAGACATTTCTTTAGCATGGTGGACCCATAATAGGTCCAATACCTATCTAGGTTATAGACCGGTATCATGATAACATGTACTCTACATGTTACCGGGATGATTCGAGATTATTTATGAATTTGTTATTATTGTTTTGGTCTTAAGCTGACATGGCATATCATTGTAAATGGAATTATGTAATGATCTTATTGTAATATCTTTAGGTGGCTGACCTAATTGGTTTAGGCCTTAGGGTTTGTATAAATAAGAGGTAGAAACTCTTTGTAAATCATCATGGTTATTGGAAATTTCATGGTCAAGGAATGTAATGTGCAAATATTGTAATATCATTCAGGTAGAGGAGTTGATTGATCATTGGTGATTGAATTGGATTCAGAAGAGGATTTAGTCCTTCAACACTGAGCTTAACCGGGATTGTAATTAGGCATGGTAGATGCTCTTTCTAGTAGTTCACTCTATTGGATTGTTGTCCATTTATCTTGAGATGGTTGTAGCCTCTTTGTAGTTAGTGAGACTCTTTTGTAATGAGCAGTATGCTCTAGGTAGTATGCCTTCCTGCAAGTGCAGGCCTCTCATTGTAACACATACTTTCTTTAGAAGTATCATCTGATTGTGGGTAGGCTTCCCACCATGGTTTTTCCCTTTCCGGGTTTTCCATGTACAAATCATGGTGTTATGTGGTATGGTTTCTTTGCATTGATTATCTGGTTAATTGTTAAGTTATATTGTTTACTAGTATATGTTCCTACTGACATCTATATATGTTTTACCGGTACTTGATTTGTTTAAGGTTGTATCATGGATTAAAAGTTATAATTTGTTAACAACTGATTCACCCCCCTTCTCAGTTGTTCACCAGTTATCCTAACATCTTCTATGCCTGAATACAGTTCTGTTTAAGCTCTGTTTGTTCCAGTCTGAAACCATAAACCCTTACCAGAATAACCATTACATAAATATCCTCACATACATGATCTCTCTCATATGTTTCACATCTCCTTTACACTCCTTAACCTTACACACACACATTACAAAATGATCTGATCAACTGACCTATATACCCTTTTCAAATCATCATGCCTTATGTCGACTTACAAAGATAATTACAATATGAATATACATGTTGGCTCAATAACATAAATATATGAATATAAAAAACAATTTCCAATGTGGGATCTCCCAAGGATGTCGGCCTCCAATACCGATAACCTGAATGTAAACCATGTTGGCCTGCATTGTCGGTAACCAAAGAAATCTATCCAACCTGCCAATGCTGGTGTCGGTGAAGTGTTTGTGAAGTTCCCGTTGATACACAATTGAACCAAAATATGAAGCTGGAACATGTTGCCATGTTTCCATCAATGACAACATATTGAAACCAACCAATTAAGTGTCAATTGCCAACAAAACTTGGCATGGAAAGGCCCCATTCAGAAGGAGATTCGTAGATAATAACATAGGCTCCCATTTATGGGGGGAACACTATTGTTACAAAAGGTTGCACCCTGTGATGATAAAACTTGATCATCAACCTTGTGAAACATTGAATCAACCTCCAAAGTTTGGGACTTTGGTGTGTTGAGGTTGAATCTCCAGAGAAGGTTGATTTCCTTTCCAATCCAAGTGTAAGTGTTGGACTAACCCAACACTAAAACATCTATTCCATTGCTTTGACAAGGAAAAGGGGAAGAAGGAATGCATGAAAGTGAAAATTGAGGTTTGAACGTAGATGGAATATGATGTTCCTTCTTGTAACTACACAAGACATCAATAGAATTTCCCAAGCATGCACAATTTTCTACCTTGGTCAACCCCTTAAGGATATGCAAAGGTTAGAATTTTGAAGGATGAAGAAAGGAATTATCACAATTCATAGGCGACATCCACGGAGGTGTTAATACAACCACATAAGCTAAGGACTAGAAAAGAATGCATTTAAACAAGAGGTAAGCATGTTACATAGATTTCTTAAACTGAAAATAGGCAAGGAAAACTTTAAAAATGTAGAGAAACATAAGTTTTTTGCAAAAGAAAAGAAGAGAAGATCCTTGGAAAGACAAAAAGTTTCCTTTATAGCTAAGGCATAACTCAAAATTGAACCTAGCTAGAAACCCTAACCCTAGCTAGGGTTAGGTTACAAAATATCAGAGAGGGAAGGGATCTAATCAACAAGCTGATTTGATCTACATTCATTAATGCCTCTAAGAATTTCCTCTACAACATAGGGAAAATAAAAATCCACAGATGAGGGGAAAGCTCTGTGCACAAGGCATCACTGTGGTATCTACAGGCTGAAGATGTCTCCATTCCACATTGAATGAGCATGGGCGGTGGAGGAAACCATCTAGAAAATGCCTACAGAGGCTAATAATATGATGAAACAATAAGGATCTAGTCAACTATTAAGAGGGGGGGTGAATTAGTAGATAGAAAACAAACTAAACTTTCACCAAACTTAATCCCAACTCATAAACTATTCACTAAACTAACCGGTTTAAACACTGTAACAAAAACTGATACTGCACTATCAAGCTTATTAGTTGACTAAAACATCAATGATACAATGTAACAGATCTGAAACTCACATACCGTTTAACCAAAACATTAAACCACTTTACTAACATCAGTAATAACTCATTTCAAATCACTTCCGATCATCTAATCATATCTAAGTGGCTTTACCAGCTAATCATATCAACGATATCAAAACATAACCGTAAAATCATTCACCACTTGACACAATGATTTTTGATGTGGAAACCCAAATGGGAAAAATTGTGGTGGGGATGAATACCCACAAGTATTCTAAACTCTTCTTAAGTTCGCCCTGTTAGGAGCCAAGCCTTGTTAGAAGCTTATACAATAATGTCCCGTTAAGAAGAGATCTGGTTAGGGACCACCCGGTTAAGGGATTGACTACAATACCCTGTTAAAGGCAATACCCTGTTAGGAGTAACCTCAATAGAGGATTTCAAATCCAAGCTAATGGATCACCTGGTTAGAGGATTTAGACAACACCAAGCCTGTTAAAGCTTACCCGGTGAGGGGATTTAACTGTTTTAATGGTTAGAGAACAACAAGGTTTTTTTGATCTGGTAATAGCACTATCTTGCTTAGTCAGATCCTTTTATGCTCTTATCTGCCTTCAAAACATTCTGCAAACACTCCTGGTTTCGAAACAGTCTCACTACCACAGTTAACAAAATTGCCAACACAATTACAAAACAACTCATCGACCTTATAAGAAAATACAATAGGTCGGTAACACATCACAAAACCTAAGATCTCATAGAGATTATAAACATATCAATTCAAACATGACCGTTGGATTATATATCAATCAGTGGCACAATGTTCAAGACAACATCGACCGCTCCTGGATCACCACACATTGGATCCTGTAACTCATCACGCATTATACACTAGTCACTTCATGCAATGCATCTGTAAATTCCCAAGATAAAACAGTTATCTCTATGCACCAAAACTACTTTGAAACTCATCATGTGCATCATGCATACGTGGCATCTCCATCTCCAATCACCATTCGATCATAGATCAACATAACTGATTCACCAAGCTCCATCAGTTAGGGTTTGACATATCAACTAGTTGGGGTTACCGATTGATCGCTCTACTTCAAATACCAATACCATTTTCCATCACTGCTCTACTACCGGTTGCATTACTGCATCACTACCAGTTGCAATACAACTCCATTACCGGTTATTATTGACATCAATGACAATATTATACTTCATTAATGCAATCTTCATGCAATGCCAACAAACTGCCCCTTTGGAATTGATGGCAATACAAATATCAACACCCTTTTGATTGTGATGATTGAAAGTAATGCACATACATAGGTATAGCAATCTTGGTTTACATTTTTCATGTACTCTCCTTCAATTGTGTCTCCATGTCTTCAACTAGTAATTGGCTATCAATCATATATAGTTCTTCTCCCCCTTTGACAACAATGCCAAAGTGAATATCAATATCAGCTAGTTAACCATTCCATCCTTCACCGATCTACAACAATGATCTGCAACTTATTGCACCCCCTTTGGAATAGCTCCACTCTACACCAATCCTGCTTCAAGATCTTCAATAAGCTCCAGGACTGATTTATTCCGCATTAGCTTAATTGACTTCATGTAGGGGTACAACCCCTAGCTTGCCTCTAAGATACTCAAAAGTATCCTTAGGTAAAGGTTTAGTAAAGATATTTGCTAGCTGTTCCTTACTAGATACATTCTCCAATGACACATCTTTACTCTGCACTTTCTCTCTCAAGAAAAGATACTTTAGATCAATATGTTTGGTTCTAGCATGCAACACTGGGTTCTTAGAAATGTTTATTGCATTGATTTTATCACATAAAATCCTTACCGGTTCTGTAATCTTCAACTTGAAACCTTCCAGAATGTGTTTCATCCAGATTGCTTGAGTACAATTCATATACGCTGCAACATATTCAGCTTCTGCAGTTGACTCTGATATAGAACTTTGTTTCTTTCTACTCCAAGACACTAGCCTTCCTCTAAGAAAGAAAGCTCCTTCGATTGTACTCTTCCTATCATCAACATTTCCTACCCAGTCTGGTATAGACTTTAAAATCAAATTTATCTACATATGGATACCATAATCCATAATCAATTGTGCCTTTCAGATATCTGAAAATTCTTTTAGTTGCTACCATGTGTGTCTCCTTAGGGCTTTTCTGAAATCTGGCAACTAATCCTACTGCATGAGCAATGTCTAGTCTATTGTGGACAACATAATGTAGTTTACCTATCATTGACCTATACTCCTTTTCATCCACTAATGTAGAATCATCCTCCTTAGATAGTTTACAACCTATAACCATTGGTGTTCCAACTGGTTTATAGTCTCCCATTCCAAATGTCTTTAATCCTTCTTTCACATACTTGGACTGTGTGATGAAAATAACTTCCTTCATATGTTGGATTTACATACCTATGAAGAATTTTATTTCACCTACTAGTGACTGTTCAACCCAATAATAAGAATAATAACTCTAGTTGAAGTCTCAACCTGATGTTTGGACATTCACTTTGTGAAGTTACTATTTCCATAGCTGGTGTTCATTTGATTGTCAACCCAAGGACGTAATACTTGAAATAGGTCTGCACTATATATGCACTAAGTTCTTGCGATAGCTACCTTGCATTACTGCATCAACTAACATCTATGAGGGAAAGGTAAGCAAGAATTTAAACTATTGAAAAGCTACGGGAAAAATTTTGCATTAACATAAATTCATTCAATAAATACTGGCTAAGTTCAATGCTGCCAAATAGGAATTACTCTATTTTGGTTTGGCTGTAGGAATAGTCAATGGATCTGTTTCCAATGGCTGCGGGAACAGTCAATGCAAGAATGTCTACTGAAGCTAAAGAAGAAAACTAATTTTAACAAAGGCATAGGAACACTCACCAAATGGCCCACCTTGGATGATTGCTTCCAGGCTTCCAACACAATTCTAAGTGCTCAGAATAAAATCTTTATTCATGGTTCATCAAAAGTCATTACATGATTCAAAATCAAAAGAAACTCAAAACACTTGTAACTTTATTTCTAGAAATTCTCTGCTCTGTTTCTTCTCTTTTCTTTCTCTCCTACGAAAAGAGATAAATACCTTTATTTAAAAGTAATAACTACTTCCTACAACACAGATCACATCGATGAGAAGAGGTGGATAATTATTCAAGAAAGGAAACAACCAGAGTTAAGTCACTAATAATGTGGATCTAAACCGAACCACAATCATAACATATTGTGGTGGTATTTACAACACTAATGCCCACTTAAGTAAGACATCAGTAAGTATTGCATGCCTACTTTTCCTTTTCCATTCCTTACGCTCATCAGCATTTCCATTGATTCGATCTTTCACTCACCTCCTTGAATATCTCTTTCTGCAATTGGCATGACAGGAGAGCCTTCTCAATAGCATCATTTTATTCCTGCAATTTAAAAGAAAGAACATACAAGAACATACACATCTATTAATTTCACACATGATATTGCCTAAGACAATCTGCATGGCAACAAGAATGAGTAACATGGCTGCAGGAATAAACTGGCAAAGACAAAACATGTTTTAATAGGTTCACGCTAACATCGTAAATACATATAGTCAACTTTTGATACATCATTACTATCATATAAATCAAAATATGAGAAAAAATTAAAAGTTCCGGGGACAAAAATATGCTAATGTCTCAACTCATCATGCCCCCCAACTTAAGGTCTTATTGATCCTCCAACAAGAGGAAAATTCTTGATTCTGGCACTAACTCTTAAGTCACCAACGGTTCCTTAACTTGTTCCTTCTGAAGCTAAATTCCAATAAAAACCCCTTCATATTTTCTAGCCTAGACCATCTGGCCTCTTTTGTAACTACTTCATAGGGCTTATCTGTAACCTTACATCCCAACAATGGCCACATAAGGATAGGGGGTTGAAAGATCAAAGGTAACCAGTTATGGTTTTTCATCCTGCCTAGTTGGATATATTTAGGGGCTCTTTGCATAGCCACATGAAAATTTGGTAGTGAATGAGGTTCTCCCTATTTCAATTCCTCTGGAAAATTATTCCAATGCTGAGTTAGGCAGTCAATGAGAGCTGTACTTTCATTCTGAATTAAATGTTCATATGCTTGGAATATTTCTTCCCTCATTGGCAACACTTGATTCCTTACATCTAGCCTTACCAATAGCTTCTGCCATTCATAATAAAGAACTCTTGGCTCTTTTTCTTCCTTCCTCAGTGGTAATGGACAATCAAATTCAATATTCTTATGTGTTCTGGCCTGTTCTCCCATACAGATCTCATTCTGAATTCATGACATTAAGACTTTTATGTGGATATTACCAATGCATAGCAAGGGATTCCACTCACTGTCTGAAGTTACAACATAATTATGCAAGTAAAGTTCACACAATAAATTTTTCACAACTGCTAGGGAAGTCTGATAGGCATCATAAAATTCCTCAGGGGTTTCTAAAGAAGGGCTAAGGTCTCTGATAATGCGGTTTAATTGAAAATTTAAGTACCGCTCCTTCAAATGCAGAGCATAAACTCTTGGCAGTGCCCTGCATTGCATTAACTCAGGGACCATACTAGTGATTGTATCAACTTTAGCTTCTAATTCTTTAATTTTATTATCTCTTTTTTCTATTTCCCTATGTTTCTTGTCAATAATTCCCTATAATCTAGCCCTCTCTATCTCCCACTGCCTATAGAATGTTAATGCAATAGATAAACTGGTGAGAGATGATGGAGGTCTAATAGCTATTACCTCAGGATGTGGGAATTCTTCAACTGATTCCTCAAGTTGTTCCGCCACATATGCCAGACTTGAAAGTCTGTCAACATCATCCTCCTTCTGAATTTCAACCTCTGCTAGGCTCTCTTCTTCTGATGCTTCCACTGAAATAACCTCTGTTGCCTGTCCTGCTAGATAGACTTTTTGGGTACTACTCCGAGTCCTTGCATAAAGCTTTGGAGTGGTTGCAGGAATGATTTCTACCTATGGCTTTGCTATAGGGGTGTTTCTCTTTGGTCTACGCCTCTTGGATGCAGGGGAAACTTGAGTTTCCTGTGGCTGAACCATAGGTTCATCATCTACATTAATTACTTTTAATTCTTTCCCTTTTCTTTTAGAAGATGTCACTTCCCTTTGAAAAGAAGTGGAGGGCTGCTCAATGTTTGTTTCAACCATCTCTTCCTCATTAATAGTCAAATCTCCTTCGACGATAAGAGATTCATTCCCTGCAGAAATTATAGGAGAATAGGGTTCTCCTATATCCTCCTTTTCAACTGCTAACTCATCTGCAATAGGAGCATCTTCAACCCTAAACATCAGTATATCTTCAAATACCCCCCCATTCCATTTATGAAACATCCCTAAGAGAATGTTCTACAAGCAATTTTATCAAACCATGATGGCTGATAGAACGATTTCCATTATTCTGTGTTTCTTTGGCACTTATGGAAATGAGGTGGTATAAATTTTTTAGAACATTCACTCTCCAACCATGCCGTAAATGACTAAACAATTTGAAGTGGGCTAAACGTAAATTTGAATACCTCCCATAATAGGTAATATACTTCATTATATACAGGGCCACCTGGGGCCATTCTGCCTGAAGGGATACCCTTCTAGTTCCTTGCTTGTCCACTATTAGAGGTCCATCTGTGGGGCATGTAAATTCTCCTCTGGCGCTTCTAGCATCCTTTGATTTGGGAAATAGTTCTCCCTCCTACAGCAACCCCGTAAGCTCAGCTATTCATTTCTCTGTAGCAATGACCCTTAATCCTTTAACAGTAGCCTCCCCTTGGTTGAATGAATGCATAAACTCAGAGGCAATTTCCTTGTTATAATCTGTTATTTTCAGAAAGTAGACAATCCAACCATGTAGCCAGAAATAATGCTCACAAAGAGCATCGTGTAGCAATGCATAATGGATTATTGGTTCATGGCGGATAGGATCTCCACGCATGTCTCACTCTATTTATATAACAATTTTAGTAGCTGAGAACAAGCAACTGAAATACTCTATAGACTGAAAATGTTTGATTGAAACTTCCTCACCCACTTCCAGTTTTGGCGGCATAATTCATTACTTTCTTATGCCAAAAAAATATCTCATTAAAAGAATGATGGAAAGCAAGAAAATCAAGGTACCGAAAAGGATGAACAATTACTAATTTTGGAAATCAGACCATAAAACACCCCCCCCAACTTATTTTGGCATGTGTCCACACATGCTGAAAGGATTTAGGGAAGTGTATGCGGATTTAGCAAAGGCAATAATCATAATGAAATCATAAATGCCTAATTAAAAAAAATAAAATATGTACATACTTGCAGTCATGCGAAAAGAATGGCGAAATGAAATGATTTGACATGAATGAAATGATAGATAAAGAAATGAGATGGGATGACATGGATGGAAAATTTATTTATGTAGAATAATATTTCCATAAGACATGGAAATATCATTATTAAATGACCCTTCTTGAATTATGAAGTGGCAGGTATGTTCACTGCAGAGGCTACAGGAACCTTACCCTGAATACTTTCTTCTATTGTTGTAGGAACTTGCCTAGTTGCTGCAGGAACTTGTGTTTGATATTTCTTGGAGAATTGCTGCATGAACTCCTCTTTGGTGGGAGGCTTATGATAAAGACTCAATTTGTGATCATTTACTAAAAGCTTAAACCGAACTGGGTCAATTGTGGTCAAATGAACAACTCCATTATTGAAAACTTCCTCTATCTCATATGGGCCTAACCATTTTGTTTGCAACTTTCCCATAGTATCTTTATATCTTGAATCATATAACAGTGCCCAGTCACCTACTTTAAACTTTTTCTCCTTGATGCATTCATCATGCCACTTGGATCTCTGATTTTGAATCAGTTCTGTCTGTTGGACAACCATTTTTCTCCACTCATCCAAAGCATTCAATTGTTGAATACGGTCTCTTTGTGCTTCAAAAAGTGTCATATTTGATTTCAAAGTTGTCCTTAGAGTTTTATGCTCAAACTCAATAGGCATCATTGCTGCTTTTCCATACACCATCTCAAAAGGTGTAAAACCAATTAGTGTTTTCCAGGTTGTTCTATATGCCCAAATTGCTTCTGAAAGTCTGTGAGACTAGTGTTTTTTATGAACAACCACTATCTTGGTAAGAATAGCCTCTAACTCCCTATTTGTGACCTCTACTTGTCCATTGGCTTGTGGATGATATTGGGTAAGTTTTTTGTGCCTTATATTGTATTCATTGACCAAGGCTGTAATCAATGTAGAAGTAAATTGTGGTCCTTGGTCTGATACAATTTCCCTTGGTACTCCATATCTTGTTAATATCTCCTCATAAAGGAACTCAACCCAGAAGTATATACCAGAATGTAAGATTTTCCATTAGAAGGGGGATCAATTGGACCAACAAAATCTAATCCCCATTTATCAAATGGTGCAACTAATATTTGTGGGTATAATGGCATCTCATCAAATTTAGTAGGTCTCCCCATGCACTGGCATTTGTCACATTTCCTTGTATACTATGTTGCATCCTTATATAATGTTGGTCAATAATATCTTGTGTTCAGTATTTTGAGTGTTGTTCTCTTAGCAGCAAAATGTCCTCCACATGGCTCATTATGACATGCATGCAGGATATCATATGTTTCATCTTCTCTTACACATCTTCTCATGACTTGGTCAGGTCCAGTATAAAACAAACAATCAGAAATCCATGAGAAGTTAAAGCTTTTCTCAAATAACAACCTTCTTTCTTTAGGAGAGAAATGAATTGGCATTTCAGCAGCAACTAAATAATTGGCAATATCAGCATACCAGGGAGTGTGGGATTTTATAAGGAATAAATGTTCATCCGAAAAAGAATCATCTTTGGTTATAGGACCTTCTTGCAACTGAAGCCTTGAAAGATAATCTGCAACCACATTGGACTTTCCTGGTTTATCAATAACTGTGATATCAAATTCCCGCATCAACAGTAACTAGTGAGCTAATCTACTAGTAATTGAAGGCTTATTCATGAGATATCAGATTGCAGTATGATCAGTATGCACAAATATGGGATATCCTATTATATAGTGCCTGAATTTGTTTAGTACATATATAATTGCTAACATTTCTTTTTCAGTGACTGTGTAATTAACTCAGGCCCCTGCAAGTTCTTGCTAATATAATATATTGCACTCTCCAGGTTATCAACCTTCTATCCTAAGCCTGCTCCTAATAATCATATGCATCTGTATGAATTTGAAATGGCAAGGACCAATTCAAACCTTTAAGAACTAGTGCTTGGGTCAAAGCTTGCTTGAGCTTTAAGAAAGCTTCATTGCATGAAGAAGTACATTTAAATTCCATATCCTTGGTCAGAAGAGAATATAAGGGACTTGCAATTTTGCTGAAATCTTTGATAAACCTTCTATAATATCCAACATGACCAAGAAAACTTCTAACATCTTTCTGCTTTACCAGTGCATTGATATTTTGAATAACTTTAATTTTTGTTTGGTCAATCTATATTCCTTTTATAGAGATATGATGACCAAGGACGATACCTTCCTGCATCATCATGAAGCACTTTTCACTATTCAATCACAAATTATAGTCTTCACACTGTTGCAAAAATTTCTTTAGGTTCTCTAATGCTTCTTCAAAGTCTTAGTCATAAGTTGTAAAATCATCCATATAAAATATCTGAAAATATGCTTATTACCGCTCTTTGAAAAGTATCTGGAGCATTACATAATCCAAAGGAAGAAGAAAATATGCATATGTTCCCCAAGGACAAGTAAATGTAGTCTTTTCTTGATCCTCTGGGGCAATTTGAATCTAGTTGTAGCCACTGAATCCATCAAGAAATGAGAAGTATCTCTTGCTGGCCAAAGAGTCTAATACCTGATCCACAAATGGCAATGGAAAATGATATTTTCTGGTTGCTAAGTTCAAGGCTCTGTAATCAACACATACCCTCCATTTTCGTCCTTTCTTAGGAACTATTTCCAAAGGTGATACCCATTGACTATCAGAAATAGGGTAGATAAATCCAACAGTCAACAACTTCTGCAATTCCTCCTTAACTATTTCTCTTAATGCAGGATTGATTCTTCTTTGTGGCTGTCTAAGTGGTCTACAATCTTCTTTTATATAGATACAGTGGGTACAAACTATTGTATCAATTCCATGCATATCCTTGTAATCCCATGCAAAAGCATATTTATGACATTTGAGCAAATCCATAAGTGCCATTCTTTGAGCTTCCACAAGATTATTGTTGATATTCAAATATTTATTTGAATCAACTTCTATTTTGACAGTAAGATCAATTTGGACTATATTAGAAAAATGAGAGGTACAAACTTCCTGCAGCAACATAGTATGCAATATATCAGTGGCTGTAGGAAAGTATGAGTCTGCAGTATTTGGTACTAACTCCTGCAATTGCGACTCTTGTCTTAACTCATTTGTCAAAATTTTATAAAGAATTGAGTCTTCATCATGAAATTGCATGAATGGTCCTCTATTAATCATCATAAGGTGATTGATAGAGTCAACTCCTTGTTCAAATTCTTCTCCCAAATTAGGCCAAATGACTTGTTGTTGATCAAATTGGGGCTGAGCAGGAGAATACAAAGCTAATTTTTTGGTAGAGTTCCCATCTGAAATAGTCATATCCCCTGATCTACATCCAATATATGCATCAGCCGTAGCAAGCCAAGGTCTTCCCAAAATCACTGAATATCCTCCCAATGTGGCCTTTGGAGATAGGATCATAAAGTCTGCAGGGTATTCCCAAGAATCCAAAGCAACAACCACATCTTCAATCATACCATCAGGTCAAACTGTAGAACTGTCAGCAAGCTGTAGGACTGTAGGTGTAGGTCTGAGACTAGTGATTTCAAGTTGCTACATTATTTTCCTTGTCATAACATTAATGGCTTCCCCTAAATCAACCAAAACATTTTTTATCTGAGTGCCATTAATGACAATATTCACAATAGGAGTACCAGGATTAGAATACTTAGGATTTGAAACTTTTCCTAGCACAATATCTTCCAGTTGACCCATTACATTCACTGTTTGTGGATCTTTCTTATTTCTGCTAGGAATTTTTAGACATGCTTCCCTAAGTGCCTTACTCTATATAGGAACATCCTTTATTGCTTGTAACAAAGGAATTTTAACACATACCTATTTTAGTTGATCTATAATATCAAAACTTTGCTCCTATTCCATAAGAACCTCTTTTTCTTGCAACCTATGGGGAAATGGGGGTAGTTGCTGATTTTGAGGTATTGTGACTGTTGGACTAGAGATTTCTTGTTCTTTGGGTATTTCAGTTATAACTGGAGGGGATGGATTAGGCAGAGTTGTCCCATATTTGAGGTGAATATCACTTATAGATAATGAATAGGTTGGGTATTGATTAGGATCAGCTGAATAAACTTGTTGTTGTTGCAGAGATTTACTATTGGGATTTGATATTGGTTGAGTGAGAAACTGTGTAGGTTTAGGTGGAATAGTAGTGGCTGTAGGGGGAGGCATTATTGCAGGCAGTTGTGGCTGTTGACTAGGCTGTTGATATCCAAAAGATTGATCAGTCCATGGTTGACTCCCCCTCCATTGAGGAGCAGGTTGCTAATTGCCTTGAAATTGCTGCCATTGTGCTTGAGGTGGAGACTAATTTCCTTGTGGTTGCTGCCACTATGGAGTTTGATTAGCAAAATGTTGCCCTTGGCCTTGAGGACCATACTGGTTTTGATAACTACCAAAATTTTGAGCATATGGAGATTGCCATTGATTATTTGGTGCATAAGAATTCCCACTATAACCAGAAAAAGAAAGTGGATCCGGAGGCATACCTTGTCTTTGAAAATTTGGCCTTCTTTGAGAAACATAGAAAACTTGTTCATCATCACCTTGTATTGGTTTGAAGTGAGGAACCTCAAGATTTGCAACCATTTTACATCTGCAGTCCCTTTTCCTTTGTCTACAATGAGGGCACAATTCTGAAAGAACTGCATCAACTTCCTCATGCCTTTTCTTAGCTGAGAGTGTATCCAATTGAGTAGCCATATTGTTTATGATATCCTCCTTAAAGTGCTTCAACAAATGGCTAACTTCCATTCTAGAAACTCCAGTACTAGATGTTGATGAAGAAACTCCTAGCTTGAAACGCCTATTTTTTTAGAAGCGGATCTGGAATAATTCTTACAAATTTTTCCTATGTCATTCCATGTGGATTGTGTAATCTCACCTCCTCCCATATGATCCAAAGCATCAATGCATTCATCACTGATTCCCCTTAAAAATATCAGCTTGAGGGAATCTTCATTTAGATTACTATTCTTGGACCTTTTGACACTAAACAAAAACCTTTCCAGATAATCTTCAAGACTCTCATCTTCTTTTTGTGTCATTCTAAAAATGTCATCCCCGTGGTGATAAATGTCTCTACAATAATCCTCGTACTTTGAAAGAAACAATCATTTCATCTCTTCCCATGTAGTAATTGTGCTACTCCCCAAGCTCATAAACCATCTTAAAGATGATTCTTTCAAAGTGACAGGGAATATTTTGAGTCTATGGGCATCTGTAGTATAATCAAAACTCCTACAAAGAACATCAAACTCAAACATGAATGTGTTTGGATCCTCTATCACTAATCCATAGAATTTAGGGAGGGAAGAAGTCGAAATGTTTTTGAGATTAGCATTGTCATGGTGATCAGAGATAGGAAAATCAAATGTTGGATCCAAAGGTGGATTATTTCCACCAAGAGGTGGATTTCCTTTCATTGGACTTGTAGGGGGGATTACTAGATGAAATTCTTCTTCTGGAGGTCCAAAAATAAAATGGAGGTTGTTCTCAGGAAATTCAGATTCAGGGTGGTTCAAATTGTCTAGGGTTTGATAAATTTTAGCAAAAGGATTTATATTTGGGGAATCAATTTTTGCATGATTAAGATGACTGGGTAGAAATCTACCTAGAACATCTCTTCTTCGCCTATGCATGCAGGTTCATAAAATCTTTTTGAACAATCAGGTCTATCAAAAAGGAACAATTAACTGAAAACTAAAGAGATAATAACCATAACAGGTTCTTAGTTTGACACCATCCCCGACAATGGCACCAAAAATGTTCAACCCAACAATAAGATTAATAAATCTAGTTGAAGTCTCAACCTGAAGTTTGGACATTCACTTTGTGAATTTACTATTTCCATAGCTGGTGTTCATTTGATTGTCAACAAAAGGATGTAATACTTGAAACGGGTCTACACTATATATGCACTAAATTCTTGCAATAGCTACCCTGCATTACTGCAACAACTAACATCTATGCGGGAAAGGTAAGAAAGAATTGAAACTATTGAAAGGCTACAGGAAAAATTCTTCATTAACATAAATTCATTACAGAAATAATGGCTAAGTTCAATGCTACCAAATAGGAATTACTCTGTTTTTGTTTGACTGTAGGAACAGTCAATGGATCTATTTCCAATGGTTGCAGGAACAGTCAATGCAAGAATGTCTACTGCAGCTAAAGAAGAAAACTAATTTTAACAAAGGCATAGGAACACTCACCAAGTGGGCCCCCTTGGATGAGTGCTTCTAGGCTTCCAAAACAATTCTAAGTGCTCAGAATAACATGTCTTTATTCATGGTTCATCAAAAGTCATTACATGATTCAAAATCAAAAGAAACTCAAAACACTTCTAACTTTATTTCTAGAAATCCTCTGCTCTATTTCTTCTCTTTTCTTTCTCTCCTACAAAAAGAGATAGAGACCTTTATTTAAAAGAAACAACTACTTCCTACAACACAGATCATTCTGATGAGAAGCGGCAGATAATTATTCAAGAAAGGAACAGTCGGAGTTAAGTTACTGATAATGTGGATCTAAATTGAACCACAGTCATAACATATAGTGGCAGTATTTACAACACTAATGCCCACTTAAGTAAGACATCAGTAAGTATTGCATGCCTACTTTTCCTCTGCTGTTCCTTACACTCATCAACATTTCCGCTCATTTGATCTTTCAGTCACCTCCATGAATATCTCTTTCTGCAATTGGCATGACAGGAGAGCCTTCTCAGTAGCATCATTTTATTCCTGCAATTCAAAAGAAAGAACATACAAGAACATACACATCTATTTTAATTAATAAAAACATCTATTAATTTCACACATGATATTGCCTAAGACAATCTGCATGGCAACATGAATGAGTAACATGGCTGTAGGAATAAACTAGCAAAGACAAAACATGTTTCAATAGGTTCAGGCTAACATCTAAAATACATATAGTCAAATTTTGATACATCATTACTATCATGTAAATCAAAATGTGAGAAAAACTTAAGAGTTCTGGGGACAATCTGCTAATGTCTCAACTCATCAGTGACATCTCATACTCATTCTTCATCTCATCAGCAAAATCATGACACATATCATCATTTCCTCCAAAAATGATATCATCCACAAATACCCCACTAACCAGTATCTTATCTCCTTTAGTCTTGAGATATATATTGTTGTCTTCACTGGTTCTTTGAAAACCAATCTTCACTAAGTGAGAATGTAATCTTTCATACCATGCCCTAGGTGCTTGCTTCAAACCATATAGTGCCTTGTGTAGTTTGCACACCATATCCTTTGCTTCAGTCAAAGCATAACCATCTGGTTGTTCAATGTAGACTTCCTCTTCCAATATTCCATTTAGAAATGATGACTTCACATCCATCTCATATACTTTGAATCCTCTGTATGCTACAAATGCAAGTAGAGTCCTAACTCCTTCCAATCTTGCAACTGGTGCAAATGTCTGACCATAACCTTCACCTTCTTCTTGTGCATAACCTTTACATACCATTCTAGCTTTATTTTTGACCACTACTCCATCTTCATTCAGTTTATTCCTGAATACCCATTTAGTACCTATTACATTCTTTTTCTTCGGTCTGGGTACTAGTTTCCATGTATTATTCTTCTCAATCTGGTCAAGTTCTTCTTCCACAGCCTTTATCCAGTGATCATCTCCAAAAGCATCCTTTGTTGTTCTAGGCTCAATAGTGGAGATCATACAAGAAATCTCTCTTATTCTTCTTTTGGTTAACACACCAACATCTTTATCTACCATAATCCAATCAAGATTATGATTGAATCTAACATACCTTGGAATAACATTATCATGGTCTTCAGGTTCTTCTTCTTCACTTTCTTCACATTTTGCAGAATCTACCTATTCAGGTTGAACTGGTACTGCAATATTCATTTCACCAACTTTTGGCTTCACCGGTTCTAGTTCCAAAACAAAAATTTAAGGTTCATCTTCCTCCTTCTCCTTACTGGTTTCTCCCAAATCTTCAAGAAACTCATCCAATCGGATATTAGCAATTTCAATGATCTTCTTTATCCGAATGTTGTAACATTTGTAGGCTTTGCTCTTGGTGGAGTAACCAAGAAATGTGCCTTCATCACTCTTAGCATCAAACTTACCAACATAGTCACCTCTCTTGATAAAACATCTTCTACCAAAAATCTTAAAGTAACTGACATTAGGTGATCTACCATTCCAGTATTTATAAGGATTTTTATCCTTACCTCTTTTAACTAGTATTTGGGTCATTGTGTAGATAGTTGTGCTGACACCTTCTCTCCAGAATGTCTTAGCTACACCTCCTTGTATTAGCATAGTCCTAGTAGCTTCAACAATTGACCAGTTGTTCCTTTTTGCAATACCACTCTACTGTGGTGTCCTAGGTGCAGAAAGTTACCTCTTATTTCCATTGTCTTCATAGTATCTAGTGAATTATTCTAAAGTAAATTTACCACCTTAATCATTTCTTAAGCACTTAAGCTTTCTTCCACTTTCTTTTTCAACTAAGGCTCTGAATGCCTTAAACTTTCTAAAGGCTTATGGTTTGTCCTTCAAGAATGTGACCCACATCATTCTTGAGCAATCATCAATAAAAATCATAAAATACCGATCACCTTGAATACTCCTAGTCCTTATTGGTCCAAAAAGGTCGGTATGAACCAAATCTAGCAAATGTTCTGCTGAGAAAGATTTGCTCTTGAAATTTGAGGATGTCATCTTCCCTAAAAGGCATTCCTTACATAGAGCATTCACTGGTGTGTCTAATTGAGGAAAACCTCTTACTGATTTTGACTTACTAACTTTTATAATGTTATCAAAATTTACATGACAAAATCTCTGATGCCAAAGCCAACTATATTCTACTTTTGCAATTAAACAATTGTTGACTTTAGAACTTAAATGAAATAAGTTACCTTTTGTTTGCTTTCTGGTTGCAATCAGTTCACCTTTGCTTCCATAGATTTTGCACATCCCATTCTTGAATTCCAGTGGATAACCTCTGTCATTGAGTTGAGCAACACTCAAAAGATTGTGTTTCAGTGCTTCAACCCAATAGACATCATCTGCACTTCTCTCTTACCATTCAAAGAGATGGTTCCCTTTCCGTTTACCATGCAGGGTGAGTCATTCCCAAATCTCACAACACCTCCATCAAATTCCTTCAAATTAAGAAACTTACTCCACTCACCGGTCATGTGGTGTGAACAACCACTGTCTATAATCCAATCATCAGAACTATCCATGCGAGAGACTAATGCATTCTAATATGATGTCTCTTCTTTAATTGCAACAAAGATAATGTCCTCTTTTGTATCTTCCTCATATTCCTCATATGTAATTCCTCCATCCACAACAATGAGACAATCTTTGTTACCTTTGCCTTTGTACTTCTTATACTTCTCACATTTTTGCTCATTATCTCCATTTGGATAGTTAGCATCACTATGTCCAATCCGGTTACATGCAAAACACTTCAAAGGTACTTTACCTTTGTACTTATTGGTACCTTTGGGTAACCACTTGGCCAACAATGTTTCAAGCTCAATCAGACTGTTTTCATCATCAACCTCTCTGTTGGATCTAGACTCATGAATGTAACTATCTTCTCTTCTTTTCCTTGCCGATGGGTTTGAAACTAAAGCTCTAAATGTAGACTTTGATCTTTGAACACTTCTATCAAAACCATTTAATTCAAATGTAGTTAATTTACCAATGATGGAGTCAAGAGTTACCTTTGATTTATCAATAGACTTGAGTTCCTGAATGGCTGCAACTCAGATAGCGTAGACCGGTAGAAGGGTTCTCAACACCTTGATAACCACTATGGTATCCTCCACTGTACCACCAACACTTTTTATCTCACTAACTATCTCCTTGATCCTCTGACCATACTGTTGAATGTTCTCTCCTTCAACCATCCACATATCATCAAATTTACCACTCAGACTCTCTTATTTGGCAATCTTAACATGCTCATCACCGCTATAGATATCCTCTAGTTTCTTCCATACTTCAAATGCAATCTCCAATCCATGGACATCAACATACTCTAAATCAGATAAGGAATTGATAGTGGCCTCCAATGCTTGATTGTTCTCCTGTTGCTCCTTCTTTTGATTATCTGACAAAATCCCACTAGGCAAGTTATATTTAGTAACAACATGTTCCCAATATTGACTTCCTAATATTTTGATATAGATCTTCATCCTATCACTCCAGATTCTATAGTTTTCCCTACTGAATTTCAGACCTCCTTTCTTCATCATGATCTCCTAGATCTTTTCCTCAAGATATTAGGCTTAAACACAAGAGGACTTGGAATGCTCTGATACCAATTGATAATATGATGAAACAATAAGGATCCGATCAACTACTAAGAGGGGGGGTAAATTAGTAAATAGAAAACAAACTAAACTTTCATTGAACTAACCGGTTTAAACACCGTAACAAAAAATGATACTGCATTGTCAGGCTTATCGACTGACTAAAACATCAATGATACAATGTAACAGATCTAAAACTCACATACGATTTAACCAAACCATTAAACCATTTTACTAACATCAGTAATAATTCATTTCAGATCACTTCTGGTCATCTAATCACATCTAAGTGGCTTTACTAGTTAATCATATCAACCATATCAAAACATAACCAGAAAACCATTCACCACTTGACACAATGATTTTTGATGTGGAAACCCAAATGGGAAAAACCACAGTGGGGATGAATACCCACAAGTATTCTTAACTCTTCTGAAGTTCACCCTATTAGGAGCCAAGCCTTGTTAAAAGCTTATACAATAATGTCCTGTTAAGAACATATCCGGTTAGGGACCACCCAGTTAAGGGATTGACTACAATACCCTATTAAAGGCAATACCCTATTAGGAGTAACCTCAATAGAGGATTTCAAATCCAAGCTAATGGATCACCTGGTTAGAGGATTTAGACAACACCAAGCCTGTTAAAGCTTACCCGGTTAGGGGATTTAACTGTTGTAATGGTTAGAGAACATCAGGGTTTTTGTTGATCTAGTAATAGCACTATCTTGCTTAGTTAGATCCTTTTATTCTCCTATCTTCCTTCAAAACATTCTACAGACACTCCTTCTAGTTTCGAAACAGTCTCACTACCACACTTAACAAAATTGCCAACACAATTACAAAACAACTCTTCAACCTTATAAGAAAATACAATAGGTCAGTAACACATCACAAAACCTAAGATCTCATAGATATTATTAACATATCGATTCAAACATGACCGTTGGATTACATATCAATCAAGTGTACATTGTTCAAGACAACTTCAATTGGATCACCGCACATTAGATCTTGTAACTCATCATACATTATTCACTTCATGTTATTCATTTGTTCATTTCCAAGCAAAAATAGTTATCTCTACACGCCAAAACCACTTTGAAACTCATCATGTGCATCATGCATACATGGCATCTCCATCTTCGATCACCATTCGATCATAGATCAACATAACCGATTCACCAAGCTCCATTGGTTAGGGTTTGGCATATCAACTGGTTGGGGCTACCTGTTGATCACTCTTCTTCAAATACCAATACCGGTTTCCATCACTTCTCTACTACCCCATCACTGCTCTACTATCGGTTGCATTACTACATCACTACTGGTTACAATACAACTCCATTACTAGTTATTATTGACATTAATGACAACATTATACTTCATTAATGAAATCTTCATGCAATGCCAACAGAGGCATGGGAGGGACAATCATCTCCTAAAAATTAGGAGACATCTGCATTGAGATGGCATCTGAAAAGGCCTTCAAACCCATAAATCTTCATTGCAATGAATGAGCCATAGGTGGCATCCAAAATCGGCCATAGGGGTCATGTCTAGAGTAATAACATAGCCCTTGAGAATGGGTGAATCGATTTTAGTAAGATTCGACCACCAACCGAACAAAATACGGGCCTCGACTGCTTGGTTGCCAACTACCTTGCACTAGGGTTTTAATGGCAATGACCCCTGCAAGTTTGAAAATTGGTCATTGATCTAAGAGATTCATGCGAAGATGGACGCACAAGATCTCTCCACATAGCGCTCTGAAGGGCTCAATCGAGCTTTAAAACATCACCATTGAACAACCTCCTAAGTGAAAATCTTACGATCATAGATATCTGACGTGGTGGGCCGATTCCACATCCTCTTCATTGTTTCACCGTGAAATCCCTTGGAACCTTGAAAATTCACCATGGGATGATGGGGAGAACCTTTATTCCTTATTATGTTACCCTGCACAGTCCCTCTTCACCCTTGAAAACCACTACGGGATGGTGGGATGACTATCCGGCTAGCCCACAATTTACCCCGTGACACCCTTTGATTGACCTCTTTTTCCCTGCAGGATGGCGAGGAGCATCACCCACACCATGTGTTTTCTACCCCACAAGCCACCTTTAGGAACATTCAAATTCTTGTGGGGTGGTGGGGAAGCCTTCATTTCTCTTACTATTTTATCTCATGCCCATCTTTACTTTCCTCTCAATAGCATCTCTTATCGCCCTATTGCATGAAAGTGGAAGTGTTCCTGTTCGATGCAACAAAGCGATAAGCGAACCCCACCAACCAGTATTAGGTGAAAGAGGTCATTCTCGCCATGAACTTAGGACCCTCCAATCAGTGGAATTTTCCCCCAAAAGATGAAAGGACCCCAATTGCTCATTGCTAACACAATGCGCATAACACGCAGGTTATGCAAAACTCAGATCGGTTATCTTCAAGGTAAGGTTTTGTCAAAAAAGGGTCAATAGATACCAAATTGAAAGATTGACAAAGAAGTTAAATGGATAAGAGGCCTCCTCAATAACTTTATAAACTTTAAAATAATGCACTCTAAGGGAAGGTAATAGGGAGGCAGACTAGTGTGCTAATAGATATTTTGACCTGCAAGTGGGCGAACTCAACTTGCAAACTTTCCCACCAACGGCTAGTTAGTGTTTTAAATGCAAATATCCTAAATTTAATAGACAAGTTAGATGCCAATACATAATTGTTGGGTTTGTTGAAAGCATTTATTATCATTGGGAAGGGTGATATCGAGGTGTCTCATGGAGACTGCACGTAGGAAGAAATATCTACTAAATATGTGATAGATTTGAAGGTGTAAGATCAAGGTGATATCAATATTTTGGTAAGAACAAAGAATTGGACCTCACACATGTGGGTTGGTGGTGCATCACATTCGTTCATTCCCACTAGCTTAGTGCTACAAAAGCATTAACTATCTCCTTGTGTGAGATGAGTTGGCGGTTACTTGGCTTCCCAAACAAGTATCAACTTTATTGATATTTCTTTGATAGTGTTTCCAACCACCATATGTGATACCAAGAGGCCGAAGCTTATTGAGTTTGAAACGGAGCTGAACTTCTCTCTCAAAGCCTCACGATTGATGATGGTCTTCTAGGGCCACATTTCAGATGAATGACTAGCAAACATCTTTAGGTTTGAGGAGTTTGATTTTTTGAGAAGAGTGAGAAGAATATTTACGAGGTGAATAAAATATCAGACAAATGTCGAAGTTGCCTTGATGTTTGTGGCATGGTGCTTTGATTTGGAGAGCACAAAGTAGGTGGAATGGCTTGTGAAAGGTTGCCTCCATGAGGAATTGTGTGGGGGTCTGAAAAGTTTCATGAGAATTTCTTGAAGTGGCTCAGACTTTGTATGTCCAAATGGGGCATGGGTTCATGCCAGTGAATTTGTACCTCCTTTGTGCCCCTACATTTTGTGGAGCTCGAACTGTAATAAGGAAGTCCGATGCTCTCATGCTTAGTTGGGAATGTGCGGTGTGAAGGAATACTTGCAGTGGTGGGAGAAACATGAGCCAAATCCTATCAAGTGAGCGACTCCACATCATCTAGGTGCAAGAAAAGATGTCTGAGGAAAGCGAAAGAAAGATATCACCAACGCACACTGTGGATTGGGTTTGTGTCAGAGGATAATAATGATACAGAAGGCCTAGATGTGCATTTGAAGATGGGTGTAGATTCTAGTGGGAAAGGCAAGGAGATGGTTCCAGTGAAATGAATTTTGTGTAATTTTCTTTCAATTTAGAGGGTGCTTGGAACAACTAGATGTTTCTTTTTGTATATGGATATGTAATCGAGACTTCACTCAAATTTAGGGGAGGTTAGGGTGAAGGTTTTTTTGGTGTTTTGTTTATCTATACGCTCTCAAAACCCTATGAAACTATTACATGTATTGCAAATTTTATTTGAAATATAATAACCATTTATCGATCGAAAAAAATATATAAATAATTAATATAATACAAATTTTACATTGAAAAAATATATTTTTCTTAAGAGCGTAATCCTAATTTAATTACATATATATATAATTATAATTATAGTAAAATTAATCTCAAATTTAATTATTAATTGTAGTGTAATATTATATTATTTTAATTATAATTATGTAATATATTTTATAATTGGTATAGAATGAATATAGACATTGTGTCAATGATGGTGGCATGGGGGTTGGAGGTTGGATGGAAAGAAGATGTTGAATGGGTGTTGAAGAGTTATGTAGAAAATGATTGGTTGTATGGTTTGCATTCAATGTTGGAAAGGGTGATTTTGGGGGTAGAGTTTATGCTTGCAAAGGTGGCCAAGGGCACAGATGAGGAGACTCCTCAACAATTGATGTTATTTACTCACTAGGCATAGGGGATGAACAAGGATGAGCACATGACATAAGCGTATATTGGCTGGGATTCATTGATACATTACCTACAGGTGAAGGAATGAGAATGAGCCAACTAGAAGAGGAAGGTGGGGCCGAAGGAAGAATGAGAAGCAAGATTTGAGATGAAAGACTAGTGAGTTAATGGGCCTTTGAAAGCAATGAGAAAGAAATGAAAAGAAAAAAATATTTAAAAAAAAAAATCTTGTTTATGTAGTTACTTGATCGACTGTTATATGTTTTAAACTGCTAAATTGTATAAATGGGTGTATAGGGCAGAATACTAGTAGGTAGGGGTAAGGTTTTGGTTGATGTTTTCTTAGACTATGGACATTGTTTTGGAGCAATTTTTAGCAATGTTTCTTTGTGATGTGGGATAAATGATACTACAACTTATGTACTTTGTTTTGAATATCAATAAAATGGATATAATTATCGATAAAAAAAAATGATTAAAAAATTTATGATTTTCAAAAAGTATTTAAAAATACTATAATTTCAAAAAGATATTTAAAATAAAATTATAAAGAATGCATATAATAATTAGGTTTTTTTAATAGAAATATTTGTATTTAATTTATTTTAATTTAAACTAAATCAAATCTATTTAGAAAAAATATTTTATTTACAATATTATAAATAATAAAAAATGAAAAAAACTATTTAATGAGCCTTTGAAAGTAGTGAGGAAGAAATGAAAAGAAAAACATCACTTCTATTCAAAGCTTGTTTATGTAGTTACTTGATCGATTGTTATATGTTTTAAATTGTATAAATGGGTGTATAGGGAGGTAGGGGTAGGGTTTTGGTTGATGTTTTATGATGTGGTATAAATGATACTACAACTTATGTACTTTGTTTTGAATATCAATTAAATACATTTAATTATCGATAAAAAAATGATTAAAAAATTGATGTTTTTCAAAAAATATTGTTGGTGTAAATAATTATTCATCATGGATAATATTACACTTTACTTAAGTTTACCTAGGAAATGCATTTCATAGTAGTTTGGGTATGAGACACTTGGGTGTTTGTGCCACATTGGGATAGTGTGTGTAGAAGAATTTTCACCTTTTATGGTGTTGATCTTGTTACTACTTTATCATATCCACTTATTGTGGAGTGATAATTCCACCTTCGGTGGGTGATCCACCTCATGTGGAATATTTTATTGTTTCTCCTACCTACCGCACCTATTTCCTACCTACCCTTGTTTCTTATTGAGCCACCTATCATGTTTGTGTGCTCACATATCCATATAGCCTTTCCTATATAAGGAGGCTCATATTCATTGTATGTAACAATTGATGATCCAGTTGATCAGTATTTTCCATCATTGATGGGAATACAGTTTATTCTTGTCACATTTTGTTCTCTCTTATTTGTGCTTTCCATTGCCCAGAGCTTTCTATTGCAGGTTATTATTGAAGCTTGATGGGTCAAATATGAGGTTACCATTAGATTGAGGAGGTCCAAGAAAGTTTGTTTTTCCTTTTGTTTCATCCAATTCGAACTTTAGAGGCCAAACCTAGAGGCATTTGAAGTTTGAAGCTGTGATGGAAATTTTCCAGAAATTATAATTTTGCATACAATTTTCAAATAGTGACATCTCACTCATCCGGACTCCTTTTTTCAAGATTTTTTTTTTTTTGGGGTATAATTTCATGCTTTGTACAGTGGTGCAAAAGTTTTCTGATTTTCGGATACAATTTTTTTGAAATCGTGAAATCCCAATTTTTACAACTTTGGAGGCTTCGTTTGGGCTCATATGGACTCCTTTTTAGGTGCCGTTTTTTTTTTAAAATGCATAATTTTTTGTCTACTTTCATAATTTGTCATTTGTTTGCAGTGATTTTGAGTAGAAATTGTACTTTCAGTATTTGGTCATTTTTTGGCCTATTTGGTAGTTGTATTTTGCTTGGATCTCAGTTTAGATCACTAGCAGTATTTGTTGAAGTCTCTTATATCTCATTTTGAGAAGTTGTAAAATTTAAATCAAAAGTCCACCTTGCCTTTTTTTTCAAGTGGCCCATTGTACATGCACTAAGTATAAAGTGCCAAATCACCATTTTTTTTTTTTTGGGGGGGGGGGGGGTTTCTTGATTGAGTAATTTGGGGGGGGGGGGGTGGTGTCTTGTATTTTTTCCTTTTTGCTGCTATGGGTTCTCCTAAGTTTCCTCTCTTAACTCCTCATAATTATGCTACTTGGAAAATTGATGCATGGAGTAAACTTATGGAAAAAGGACTCTCATTATATTGATGGAACTATTGTTGCTCCCATCGATCCTAAGGCTGATCCTATTGGTCACTTGGATTGGCTCACTAAAAATATCATGGCAATTGGTACCTTAAGAAAGTATGTATCAAAGGACCTCATTTTTCATATTGAGAAATGTACTCTAATCAAGGATGCTTGGCAAAAGTTTCAAGACTTGTATGGTCAAGTTGATGAGATTAGGGGATATCAAATTGATAGTAATTTCACCATGTTAGATCCCAAGAACTTTGATACTATGCAAGATTATGTCACTAAGGCAAATGAGTTGAGGGAACAATTAAAAGATTGTGGCATTGATAAGAAGGATACTCAATTGATCTTCAATTTGATGGGAAAACTTCCACAATAATATGCATCATTTGTTTCTAGTTTCCAAACCCATAGGATGACAATGGGTTCAAGCTAAACAATGCCTACATTTAATGCTTTCGCTGAAATGTTGATGATGGAACAAACTAAGTTGATAAGCATAGGCATTCTTAAGGCTTCTAAGTCTCAAGCATTAGTGGAAAATCAAGGGAAGAAAGGAAATCAAGGAAAGGACAACTCAAACAAGAAGAAATGGCAATCAAAGCCTAAGGACAAAGCATCACCTTCTCCACAACAAGGAGATTCATCCTCTTCCAAGAGGGACAACTCACCAAAGAGGGAGAGACCTACTTGTGCCTATTGTAAAAAGTTTGGTCATGAGGAGCGTCGTTGCCATTCTAAGAAGATTGATGAGCTCACACATATCCTCAAAAAACATAACATTGATTTGTCTAATGTCTACAAGAAGGATGATTCATCAACTTCCACTTCTTCACAATCAAAAGGAAAAGGGAAAGCATTCATGGCTTCAACAAGTGGGAAGACTCACTCTTTTGGGACAAGAAAAGGAAAATCTCTTTGTGCTACTACAAGTCATGATTCAGGGAGATGGCTTCTAGATTCATGGGCTTCTCATCATATGGCATCTTCGCAGTCTATGTTCTCTTCATTTGAGCCTTGCACCATGCTGCAGATTTTGATGGGCAATCATACATACATGGATGTGATTGGGAAAGTATCTATTGCCATTGGGGATAACTCCTTCAATTATGTGTTGTGTGTACCCCATTTGACAAAAAATCTCCTTTCCATCTATCAAATCACACATGGGGCAAATAAGAGAATTGTATAGTTCACACTTGAGATAGTTTTCATTAGAGACTTGGAGACTAGAGCTATCATTGGGACTGGGGTGGTTGATCATGCATCTCGGTTATACTCCTTTTTAGATTTTGTTGATGATGATTTCACATATGATGATTCTACACATGATGATCACACTTTTTGTGATGATTCATATTTTGAGGAGAGCTTTGAGTACTTGAACTTGGGGATTCTCACATGTGACCCCATTCTTGAGCCATGTGTTTCATCTCCTCCATGTGACCCCGTTCTTGAACCTTGTGTTTCATCTCACCCTATTGATATCACATCACCTATTGCACCTGATGATGCAGATAGTGCGACAATTTTCCCTTCATGCGATTGAGTGCAATAGGATATTTCATGTCTTCCAGCTTTAGTTTCATGGGATGATTACTTGATAGACATCATTGATGATATTAATCTTCTCCTTGATGAAGATGATCCTTCTTTGATTATTGTGAGGGAACACTCTGACCCTCTTGATCATTCTCTACATGATCATTCTTTTGAGGTTGACATGATTGTGGATACTTATGTACAACAATTGGAGGAGGTCTCTTTCTCCTTAGAGGAGACATGTGAGTCTTTGGACATTGTTCTACATTCATCTCCACTAGATCTTGGAGTACCTTTTTCAACAATGTGGAACAGTTTACCACCTTTGGAGGGGGTATCTTTTAGCATCAACATGGAGACACTTGAGTAGTTTTCAAAGATTCCTTTCATCATGATTTTTTTTCAAACATCTTCCCTTCATGGATACACCTTTGGTTTTGTTTCTTCCCAAGGGGAGGAATGTTGTTCGACATTCATGGAGCAGTTTCTTCATACATCATCGAGCTTCTATCATTCATGTTGATTCTACATTGAGGGGGAGCTTCCTAGCTTCTCTTCTTCTCTCATATGGGGGGGCCTTTTTCCTCACATGGAGTTTTGTTCCTCACATACTTCTATGAGAGTTCTCTTGTATAGTTTTCATCTCTATTTTGGGGGGAGGGTTTTTTCCCCATTGGGTTTTTCTCTCTTTCCCCATTTTATGAGAGATTTAATTGCATTGGTTTGCATGCATTTGCATTTGCACATGGGTACCTAACATGGCCTTGTAGCTGGGACCCATATTGCATTTCTTAGTTGCATTGTAGACTTAAGTGCATTCCCCTAAGTTGCACTTAAGGGGGGGTGTTGGTGTAAATAATTATTCATCATGGATATTATTACACTTTACTTAAGTTTACTTAGGAAATGCATTTCATAGTAGTTTGGGCATGAGACACTTGGGTGTTTGTGCCACATTGGGATAGTGTGTGTAGGAGAATTTCCACCTTTTATGGTGTTGATCTTGTTACTACTTTATCATATCCACTTATTGTGGAGTGATAATTCCACCTTCGGTGGGTGATCCACCTCATGTGGAATATTTATTGTTTCTCCTACCTACCACACCTATTTTCTACCTACCGTTGTTTCTTATTGAGCCACATGTCATGTTTGTGTGCTCACATATCCATATAGCCTTGCCTATATAAGAAGGCTCATATTCATTGTACGTAACGATTGATGATCTAGTTGATCAGTATTTTGTATCATTGATGGGAATACAATTTATTCTTCTCACATTTTGTTCTCTCTTATTTGTGCTTTCCATTGCCTCTAGATCTCACAAATATTAAAAAATATAATAATTTCAAAAAAATATATAAAATATAAGTATAAATAATGCATATAATAATTAGAGTTTTTTGATAGAAATATTTGTATTTAATTTAATTTAAATTGAATCAAATCTCTATAATTCGTTTTATTATCTATTTTTTGACATAAAAAATAATTATTAAAAATTATGTATTTATTTAGAAAAATATTTTATTTATAATATTATGAATAATAAAAAATAAAAAAAACTAAGTAAAATGGATATTTAAAAAACAATACAAAGAAATCCAAAAAACCTAAAAAATCTATAATTCCTAACAATTTCCTCCTTTAACACAAATTTCCTAAACCAATCATTATGTAGATAAATAATTTCTACAATATCTTAAATTTAAAAATATAAATCTCAACTTTAGAAAAACCAAGTTTATTTTGAAAGCAAAATTAATAATAATCACTTTTGATTGGTGCAAACTAAAGGACTGATTGGAGTTCTTTGAGTCATTATAATAATGAGAGCCTCATTTATTATAATACCCATTTCATTAGTTCCCACACTAACTTTGATAGCTTCTACAAGCTTTCTGGCTAATTTTCTCTACAAGTTTCAAATTTTGGCTCTGAACAACGAGAACATGGGTGGTAACAGGCAACAATACGAACCAAGCAGCTGCAAAGAATGGAAACAGAAGGAGGAGGTCTGGAGCATCCTACAGAAGGGTGGTTTTTTGAAATTCATGGAGAGACTCCATGGACGGGATGGCACGGTTACCATTTTTTTCTGCAAAAGCTGGAGAAAGGGTATGCTGAAAATGGGAGACCAGATTGTTGAAATTGATGAAGATATTATTGCCCAAGCCATGGGCCTCAGAAGAGAAGGTTGCAACTTCTACAAAGATAGGAAAGTCAGCAAGGAGGATATTGAGAGATATTCGGAAACCAAGAAAGAGAAAAAATGACTGGTAAAGTTGAGCGAAACCTACTACCCTCCTAGGGCTTTTGTCAAACCCTGGCGGGAGGTCCTCTTTGTTTTAATGTGCTACATTACATTAGATGGTAGGTTTACAAAATTTTATGGTTACCATTTCATCCTATTGAATCATTTTAGGCACGATGAAAATGTTAATTTTCCTTATTTTCTGCTTTGGTTGATGAATGCCACTATTAAGGCCTACAAAGATAACCCAATGGGGGATACTGCCATGCATCAAGGCCTAATGGTCCTTATTTATGACCATCTCAAGGCCAATCAAATAGCTCGTATGCAGGCCTTTGTAGAGTCTGAGGAGGAGGGGTCTTACTCTTCCTTCTCACTGGAGGAGGAGTCTGACAGTGACCCCTCGAGTGATTCTGAGGAGAGCATGGATTTTTCGGATTATGAAACTGGAAAGAAGAGGAAACACATCAAAAAAAGACCTTCTTCCTCTAAGGGTAAAAAGCCTAAAGGTAGAATCCCCCAGATTAGCCTTTCCTCAAAGGAGGAGGTCTCAGAAGACTCAGAGGAGGAGAACCCTCAAGGGTTGCTGAAAAAGAAGACAAAAGTCCACACCCAGACCAGAAATAAGCACAAATGGAAGGAGGAGTATGTTAAGGAGCTGGAGGTCTATAAGCAGGAAAGGACCTTGGAAGCCAAACAGAATCCGGAGAAGGTGACCATGGACGAGGCTCTTAGGGTTGAAGACACAACTACTTTTTGGGACACCCCAAAAAAGGAACAGGATATCCCTGATAAGGCTGATCCCCCCCCCTAACCCTCCTCCTGAGGTTATGCAAGGTTTCATGGATACTATGGAGTGGCTTATAACTGGTTACAAGAAAGCTGTGGATGACAACAAAAAACTCTGCAACAGAATTCTGATTTTGGAAACCATCAACACTAGGGAAGGGAAGACCATGGCTAATTACATAGAGGACCTAAAAAATACCATTGCTAAAGCCGAAAACATAAGAGATGCCTTCAACCCCAGGTTTGAGAAAATAGAGAAAGATTTGCTAGAAAGGAAAAATCTTGCTAACGCTAATAACCAAACTATCTCGGATACTGTCAGTAAAGTCGGCAAAATTGAGGAGTGTCTGAAGAGCATTGCAGAACAGAGTCTAAGCATCTTGAAGATTTCTGCTAGCAACACTAACACTCTCATCAACAAACTGGATGAAGATAAGGAAATCCTAGATATTGATCTGGACACTGAAGGAACAGGGGAAGCTCAAGGTCCCAGAACCCGTACCAGAGGCAAAAAGAAAGAAAAGAAACCTAACAAGGACCTAGAAGATCTCAAAGCTTTTGGGGCCACCTATGACCAGCTGGTGAAAAAGGCGAAGGACCTGTTGAAGACTATAGCTATGTAGTGCCTTCCTTGTTTCTTTGTTGTTGTTTTTCTTTGCTGTCTTTTGGTTTGCTAGCTTTTTTGCCAGTCGTTTTGTATGCGGTTCTTAAGCACTAGACTTTTTGGTGTCTTATTTTAATCTCCTTTGTTAAAGGTTTTGGGTCCTGAAAACTTGTTTTTTTAATTAATCAGAACTAATTGATTGATTGGGCTTAGTGAATGCAATAGTATTGCTTATGGCAAGTACTGGTAATAAATAAAGAATGATTGATGCATGTTCATTTTATAATAACATCTAATTAAAACTAATGATTATTACATGAAATTAGTCGGGTTGATGTCTCAGTGGATCTTATATTCTTAATTCTAATTAAAACTAAATGTTAATATATTTGTTTTTAGATTACCTTTAGGTAATTAGAAAGTTATCAAAAACAAAATTAGCAAGTTATCTGTTTTGCTTATGGGTTTCTTAGTAACCATAAGTTCTTTAAAAAAAAAAGAAATAGTGTAAAAAGGAAAATTATTTATTTTTTTAATTATTCATATTTTGTAGTATCAATAACTAATAGATTAAAAAGGAAAAACCTGTTAAAAAGAGGAAAGGGAAAGCCTCTGGAAAGAAGGCTCAGAAAAAGAACACTAAAAAGGGTAGCAATTCTGATCTCAATTATGTTCTGGTTGAGTCTGAGGAGGAGGATGATGATAATAAGAGGATTGATAGTCAGGACAAAGAAGGGGAGGGTAACCTGGTTAAGCATAATTTGGAAACCGTGGAGACCGTGAATACCACTGGACTGCATAACGAGGAAAAAGGGGGTCAAAGTGATAGTGGTGACAAAGATACCATTAAGGCCTTCTGTGAGACCATCACTACTCTGGTGAAGGATATTAATAGCTTGAAAATAGATACATGGGCCATAGCAAAAATTATAGTTGGTGACAAACCCTTGGCGGAGCATGTTAAAGAGTTAGTGACTGTTCTGCATAATGCGCAAGCTATTGAATGTATGGTTGGAAAAATCTTAGCCACAGAGAAAAAGGTCAATGAGATGGGTGATAGAAAGGAAATGGACAACAAACTGAAAGATTTTGGCAGCAAAATTGACAAGCTGGAGCACAATGTCAAGCAGATTGCTGATCAAAATTTCCAAATTCTTAAATCTTCGATGGACAACATGAACATCTTCATTAATAGGTACGAGAATAATGCAGAGAAGGAAGGTGATAAAGAGCAGGTGAACAAGAAGGGTCATGGAAGGAGGACCAGAGCCAACACAAAGAATAAGGTCGACATCGAAGGTCGTGAGCTGGAGGATATGAAGACCTTGGCAAACAACATGAAACAAATGGTTGTTCACGCTGAGGAGATCCTGAATAGTATTTAGTTCCAGTTGCTGTCCTTGGTTCTATCTCTTTGTTGTCTTTTGCTTTCCTGTTGTTGTCTAATTTCGATTTTTATGTAATTAGGTTATGATGTTTTTAGCTGGGCCCATCCGGTGGGTTCATTTTGGCTTTTTGAAGTGATCGGGCACTTTTTTATGCTTTTCTGCTCTCTTGGCTTGTAAAAGGTTTGGGTACCTTTCAAATACCTGTTTTTACTTAATCAAAACTAATAGATTAAATTAAGTCATTGATAAATGTTACACTAATATAAAATTAACTAATTATTTTTCCTTTCAATGTTCATTTTTATTTAACAAGATACCTCAACCTCTTTTATGAAGGAAGAAGATTATTAGAATTATTTTTAAAGAATCATGCTAACAAGATAATATTAATATTAATTGAGATAAATTAGAAAATAAAATTATATAAAAAAATAGTATTAGTGAGGGTGTGCTATTTAATTTTGTTGGTGTAAATTATTTCTCATAATTACATTGGGTTCTTCGAGATTACAATAGCACTCTGATTGTCACAATGTAGAACTGTCGGTCGTGGAATGGTGAACCCAAACTCTGTGAGAATCTGCTAAAGCCAAATGGTCTTAGTTGCTATGTTAATAGCTCCTCGATACTCAACCTCAGTCGAAGAGAGAGAAATAGCATGCTGCTTCTTGCTTTGCCAACAAATGGGGCCTGAACCAAGGTGAAAACTATAACCTGAAGTAGACTTATGATCATCAAGATCGCCAGCGCAATCGGAGTTTGTGTAACCAACCGAGCGAAGTCTTGTGCCTGCTGCATAGTGAGTCCCATAGTGATGTGTACCCTGGATGTAATGAAGGATGTATTTGGTAGATTTCCAATGAAGCTCATGTGGTTCCTGCATGAAGCGGGAAACCATTCCAACCACAAATGAAATATCAGGGCATGTATGAGTCAAGTAGATGAGACTACTCACAAGCTAACGATACAATATGGCATCAATTGGTGGAGAAGAACATCGAGCCTAAAGATTGATTCCTGAAAGAAAGGGAGTCAGTGCAAGCTTACAATCACCATATGAAAGCGTGCAAGTAGATCAAGAGCATACTTGGGCTGCAATAGTGTAATCCCGGAAGGTGACTGTGGAATCTCTATCTCGAGAAAATAGTGCAAAAGATCCAAGTCAGTCATAGAAAATCTGTCATGCAAAGAAGATTTGACCCTGCTAATGATGGATGAGGTGCTCCCTGTAATGATCAAATCATCAACATAGAGCACAAGTATCAAGTGAGAGTCATCTTTTCGCAAAATGTAGACATTTGGATCAAAATGACACCTGGTGAACCCGAGAAGAAAGGAATCCATCTTGGTGTACCAAACCCTGGGGGCCTGCTTAAGGCCATAGAGAGATTTCCTTAGTCTACAAACCAAGGAAGAATCCTAGATGAAACCCTGTGGCTGCTCCATTTAAATCTCCTCATCAAGATCCCCATGAAGAAAAACACTCTTCAAATCCATCTGATGTACAACCCAACCATGAGTTGGGACAATAGCAAGTGTCAAGTGAATGGAGTTCATCTTGGCTGCGGGCGCAAAGGTCTCAGTATAGTTAACACCTGTAACCTGAGAGAAACCTTTCGCAACAAGTCGAGCCTTATACTTATCCACACTACCATCCACTGCAAACTTGGTCTGATAGATCCACTTACATCGAATCATCTTTCTCCTCTTAGGGAGAGGGACTAACTCCCATGTGTTGTTCCTCATCAAGGAACTATACTCTTCCTCCATAGCGTGGTCCAACTCAGGAACCCCTGATGCTTCTTGAAATGTGATCGAGTCCTCCGTGTATCTGAAGGATCCCCTACAAGAGAACCTACTGATTCACGTGTCTGTCGAGCCTAACGAGGTCTAGGTGGAGGTGGAGAATGAGGCTCCTCAACTGCAAGTGGACCTAGTGGAGGTGTAACCCCATGAGTCAGAGTTGAAGGAGCCTCATCATTAGAATCACTAGCATTACTATCTACAATGGAGGAAGGTGGAGGAGGTAGCAAGGCTAAGCTAGGAGATCTTTCCTCAAAATGAACACTCATCTCAATGAACACCTCATGTGTCTCAGGATCCATCAATCTATATACCTTAACACCCTCAAGATATCCAACAAATATGCAAGGCCTAATTTGAGGTTCCAATGCCTTTCATTTCTGCAGAGGTATGTGAGCCCATGTTGGACACCCAAAGACTCTAAAATGTCTCACAATCAACTTCCTACCAACCCAAGCCTCAAAAGGAGTAATACCTTGCAAAGCTTTGTGAGGAACCCAATTCTGGATGTGTGTGGCAAAACCGATAGCCTCTGCCCAAAAGGTGGGATCAAGAGAAAGTGCATGAATCATATAACTATCCATTTATTTGAGAATTCTATTCTTGCATTCTGCAACTCCGTTCTATTGTGGAGTGTATGCAATAGAATGTTGAAGATCAATCTCCTCAAATGTACAAAAATCCTCAAGTCTTTTGTTCACATATTCCCTTCCATTATCTGTGCGAAGAATCTTGTCCACTTTCCTGGATTGCTTCTCCACACAAGTCTTGAAGTCCCGAAATCTGTCAAATACTTCACTCTTATGAATAAGAAAGTAGACCCAAGTGAAGTGGGAGTAGTCATCAATGAAGGTGAGGACATAGCGGGCCTTACTAAATGAAGGTGCTAGAAATGGACCTACTACATCATTGTGAACAAGTTGAAGAACTTCCAAAGCTCTCCAAGCTTTCCCCTTATCAAACTTCTCCTCGAGATGCTTGCCCATGGAACATCCTGAACATACACCCTCTGAAAAACTGATTCAAGGTAGACCTGTGACCATGTCTTTAGTGTTGAGCTGCTGAAGATAGCGGTAGTTGAGGTGACCAAACCACTCATGCCATAGCTTGCTTTCTGAATTTGAATGAGTAAGCAAGGCCCTAGAAGGAGAACTTGGCACAAAGTGGGAGAATGAATAAAGCCTTGAGTTGTCATTGACTTGTTCCACTGCTACCAAGGCATCATCATCAAGTTCCTTTACCACAACTGAATCAGGTGTAAACTCAACCTTTTTCCCATTCCCATAGTGAGTGATTTGGTAGATAGAGAGAAGTTTGGTAGACAAGTTAGGAACATAGAGAACATTCTCAAATGTTCCATCATCCATGTCAACTGAACCTTTCCCTTCAACCTCAACTTGTGTATCATCACCTATGTAAATGTGAGGTACCTTTGATGGCTCCAATGAAGACAACTGCTCCTTTGTAGAACCCATGTGATAAGAGGCACTTGAGTCAAGTATCCACTGCTGTGAAGAACCAGTTGTAGCCACAAATGCTTTCCCTTTTCCCTTAGATTGTGAGAAAGATGAAGGAGATGAATCCTTCTTTGTGTAGGCAGATGGCAAGTTGATGTTGTTTTTTTTAAGAAAATTTGTCAACTCATCAACTTGCTTGGTGTGGCATTGATGCTCATCATGATAATACTTCTTGCAATATGCACAAGTTGGTTTATCCTTCTTAGGTGGAGTCCCCTTCTTGGAAGAGGATGAAAAATCGCCTTGTGATGGAGAGGACGATTGCCCTTTTTCTTGATGTGGCTTTGACTTAGATTGCTTCTTCTTCTTGTTAGAATCTTTGCCTTGACTCCCTTGATTATCCACCAAAGCCTTGGACTTTGAAGACTTGAGAAGCCCCATGTTCAACAGATTAGATTGTTACAATATCAACATTTATGTGAAAGCATCAAATGAAGGCATAATGTAGGAACTCCCCACTATCAAACGATGAGTTTGGAAGCTTGAAACAAATGCTGCATATTCTGGTGCAAGCTTGTCCAACAAGCTGAATATCAACTGAGCATCCTTTTGTCAATTCCACAATCATTATGCTTTGCTCTTAGCTCATTTGCTTTGGTGACATAATCTTGGATTGTATCAAAACTCTTGGGATCCAAGTTGATGAGCTCATTGTCAATCTTGTAACCTCTAATTTCATCAACTTGACCATACAATTTCTGAAACATAACCCAAGCCTCTTTGATTGTAGTACACTTCTCAATGTGAAAAATGAGGTCATCTAATACATACTTAAACAAAGTTCCAAGAGCCATGCAATTCTTAGTGATCCATTCTAACTAAGCATTAGGATCAACCTTAGGATCATGTGGTGCTGCTATTGTTCCATCTATGTAATGTGTGAGACCTTTTTCCATTAATTTGCTCCATACTTTAATTTTCCATGATGCATAATTATGTGGAGTTAAAGGTGGAAATTTATGAGGACTCATTGCAACAAAAATGAAAGAGCATAAGGAAAGAGAGGCATAGTCACACAAGACACCCCCCCCCAAAAAAATAAAATAAAATGATGATTTGATACTTTATACTTAGTGCATGTACAATGGGCCACTTGCAAAAAATGACAAAGTGGACTTCTGATTTCAACTTTACAACTGCCTCAATAAGGCCAAAGGAGACTCGAACTAATAATGCAAGTGATCTAAACTAAGATCCAAGCAAATTACAAGTACCAAATAGGCCAAAAAATATCAATATCTGAAAGTACAATATCCACTAAAAATATATAAAAAATGATCATAGATTATGAAACTAGACGAAAAAATAGAAAAAATATTCACTTTAAAAACAAAATGGCACCTGAAAAGGAGGTCGTATGAGCTCAAACAAAGCCTTTGAAGTTGCAAAATTGAGGATTGGACAGGTACAGCTGAGAGAATCCAAAAATTCTGAAAAACCTATGCACAAAAATTAGAAAAAAAAACCACACCAATGCAAAGAGCACAAAAAATTATCCCAAATAAAAAAAATTGCACCCAAAAAGGAGCAAAATTGAGCAAGTTATGAGCCTCCAAAGTTGACCCAAAAATCCAAACTGCTCAACGGAGAGGGGTCTAAAATTTTCAAAAAATGCTGACATCAGCAAAACACTGTGCTAAATTTGATGGCCGTCTAACCATCAAAATGACTGTCGCACCCCTGGACCAGGTTGATTGTGCGTTCCTTATTGGGCAAAAGGTATGGACCCCCCCAAATTTTTTTTTCAACTGGAAAATTATTTTTCTAAAACTTAATTTTTTTTTTTTTTTGAAAAAATACGAAAATTCAGTACCATATCCTCTGAATTGGGTAAAAAATTTCTCCAACACCCAAAATTCGACTTTTGCCAAAATAGGTCGAGTTTATACTTGATGTTTATGAAAACGACCTCCCGGACGCAATGGTGAGGTCAAAAATGCTCTAGGATGCCTCCAAAATGCACAATACCTCAAATCCAAAAATAGAAGTCTTCCAAGATGTCTCCCAAAACCAATCAATGAAGCCCGAATGGCTTTGATACCATGTGAGATTTTGCCAAGATCTCAAGGGCACAATGAAAAGCATAAAGAGAGACAAAAGAATGACAAAATAATTTATTGTGTTATCTTTTAGGTGGCCAACCTAATTGTTTAGGTCTCGGGTTGGTATAAATATGATGTAAGATCTCTTTGTAGATCATAGGATTATGGGATTATGGCTATGACATTATCTGTGTGCGAATAAAGTTATAATCATATGTAGAGGTTTTTGGTCAATCATAGGTGATTGAATTGGGTTGGTAAAAGAGGTTTAAGACCTCTGGTACTGAGCTTAATTGAAATTGTACTCATGCATAGGAGATGTTATTCTTGCAGTTCATTCTTCTTCTAGATTGTAGTCTGGATTTATTTTGTAGTCAGTGAGGCTCCTTTTGTGATGAGCAGTGTGCTCTAGGCTATTGGCCTTCCTACATGTGCAAGCCCCTCTTATTGTAATCATATACTTACCATAGAATTATTATCTGACAATGGGTAGGCTTCCCATCGTGGTTTTTCCCTTTATTGGGTTTTCCACGTACAAATCGTGGTGTTATCTTTTGTGGATGGTTGGTAAATGTTCTATAGTTTATATTTGTGCTTAAATGTTATATCTGCTATTCTGGTATTTGGTTTATGTATTCTGGTAATAAGGTTTTAGTGCTTAAATTTTTATAATTTGTTGACAACTGATTCACCCCCCCTCTTAGTTATCCTCCAGTTATCTAAAACTGTCTAACATCATTTTGTGTCTTATGTTGAGATCTAGATGATTGTGATTTTAAGTATTATAATGCAAATATATTTTATTCGTGAGGAAACTATGTATCTATCCTCCCTTTTAGTTTAAACATTGTTGCACTAGTACCTCCTTCCTATGTACATACCTAATTATCTAAGGACTCAAATAACACATAGGTAATGATACATGTACTTCCTTTTATGTTGAAACATGTTATGATTAAGGACAAAAGAGTTTGAGACACCACTTAGTAACCAAAGAGTAGAGGCTTAAAAAATAAATATATTTTTATTTTTGTATGGAATCTAAGTTGTCAGGGTTCTCTTATAAATAAGTTTTCTTTCCTAGAATAAATTAATACCAATTTTTACTAAAGGTTAGAATTTTTTGTGTGTAGTTATGTAGGGGTAATATAAGGAATACTAATGCTAGTCAATTACGATATTCAAATAATTAATATTGTATAGTAGAAAATTCTAATCATCCTTTATGAATAATTTTGTGATGACCCCATTCTAGGAATGGTTGACCATATAGCTACTAGTTGATGTTCTATCAAGGGTTTTCATAAGGGAAGAAGTGGCAATAATTGTGTTAGTAGGCAGAGGTGTAGACAACCAATGTAACTTTTTTTTTTTTTCCCCTTGTGGACTAATCTCATTATTTCTTGGCCATTGTTAGTAGTCATACCCCTATAATCTCTTTGTTATACTAATAAATGATGTTCTCGAGTTAGCTGAAAATTTTGTTGAAATAAAAAAAGATCTCTTATCCCTCATATTAAAGTTAGAAATTATGGTAAGCATAAATTATCTTAGATCAATTGTAAGCATGGCTTAGGTGATGGAAATGTTGCACCCAAACTCAACCATGATCTTTTTGGTTTTCGATATATTAGGAAACATTTTGGCAAGATAGAATAGGAAATTAGCTAAGAAAGCAAAAAATAAATTAAAATTCAACGACCTGCCCATAATCTTAGTTAAAATATATATGATGATGATGATTCTCTTGAAAATATATTTACTTAAAGTGTATATTTGTTATTTGTGACTCTCTTAATATTTATCTTACTAGAGTCTCTTCTAGTTGTTCTAACAAAGATATAAACATTAAGTAATTACCTTTTCTTAAAATTTATTGTTACTTACAAAGGAGGAATCATGTGTATATGATAGATATGTTAGAAAACTGAACAAGGCATGAAACTTAGAAAAAATATTAATCTTATTAATATGTAGTGTATATTCAAGATAATTGTAATGCCTGCCAAGAATACCCTAGAGAATCTAACCAACTAACTAGAAATTTGAGATTTTTTTTAAAGAACTAGAACAACACATATATCTCAATATAAATACATTCATACATCCACTAACATGATACCATAACAATATTTTATTAAACATAATGTACAAGCCAAAAGAATCACATCATACATCCATTCATTACTCAGCATTGCCTAGGGTACCTCAACGTCATTACTTAACAAAACATCTACACATGGACATCATTAATGATACTAATGCATGATTTCCTTTCCATAAAACTAATGAACATTTTATCTAAATATAATTAAGAAAGTAACCATCTATCTTAATCATTTCTTATCCATACATCATAACATTTAACTTAACTAATGCAATAGGTTCATTTTAATGCACCAAATCCAAATGTGCCTAAACACCATTCCCAACAATTAAGTATTCCATACAACCCATAAGAAACCATTCCTAAATGGAATAATCCCCATAATATATCTTAGCATGTTACAATTAACTTCTCATACAAGATATCCATTACAATATACATCATCTAATCCATCAAGGAAATACAAACTCTATCCACAAGGATAGTTATCCAAATCACATAATATGTCTTACATAAAGAGACATTACATGTATACAATATCTGCTCTAATAGTAAATCATAGTCCCTAGCTACTAATATAATTATCTAATGTTACATTACACAATGATATTTCTCAAAATAGGGTATGTGCAAGATCATGGGGGGTCAAAAAGTGGCAATGGAGAAACAAACGCGTTTTAAACTTTTCCAAACATACCAAAATCCGCTTTGACTTTTTGTTTGGGTTGGCCAAAATTTGAATTTGGTTTGGTAATACCAAACCAAATCGGATATCCATTAATATCAGATATATCCGATATTAACGGATATTCAATTTGTGATGTCACTATTGTGATGTCATACTTTTTCAAATCGGATATCCGTTTTTCTCAACATAAAAAGTATAGTTTAGTAAAATGGGCATAACTTTTGTGTTTCTTATCAAAATTTTGATTTTTTATAGGCGTTGGAAAAGTAATTCAGAGACCTATCAAATGGATAAGGTAATTTTATAATATTATAGACCAAAAATTAATTATAATCATTTTAATTTAATACTTCAATTTTAAAACTTTAAATACTCACAAATTTCGCATACAAAGTCTCATTTTTTTTCCTATCACCTCCTTTATCTATCACTTCTCTATCTATACTTATATAAATATATTTTATCTATCTCTTTCCTATCTACTTATGTCACTTCTTTTCTCATCCCATCTAGATAAATAAATTCCCAAGTTACATGCATCTCTGCATATATCTCCATCTTTCTATTCCTACTTTCCCTCTCCCACTCCATCATTGTCACTCCTTATTTCTATATTTATCTCTAATAATCTATCTTTTCTCTATATATCTCCCTCCTCTACTTTATCCTACCTATAATTATATATTACTTGTCTCTATCACCTCATTTCTCTCCCTATCTTGTCCCCTATATCTCTATATCGCTATAGATCTATCTTCATGTATATTTATATCTCATTATCTCTAAATCTCACTTATTCACTCCATCTCTCCCTCCATTTGTCTTACTCTCTCTATAACTTTCTATCCATATCTATCTCTATCTCCATCTCCATCTCTTTCCCTATCAATCTCTCTTTCTATATGTTCCTCTATCTTTATATATCTTCCTCTATACATGATTAATCTACTTCTTCGTCTCTTCCTCTATCGCCCTCTTGAAGTATCTTTCCGTTTGTCTACCTTTATCTCTTTATCTTTATTTACTCCCTCTTTATATATCTTTCGCTCTCTCCCCCCATCCTTCTCCATAGTGCCTTTATATATCTCTATATTTCCCTCTCTCTCTCTCTCCCTCTCTATCTATCCCTATCTATAATCTCTATCTCTATTTCTCACTCTCTTGCACTATCTATATCTCTCTATTTATAATATTTATCTTCCTTAATATCTCTCTATCTCTTCCTTTTTTATCTCACTCTCTTTACCCCTCTCTATCCATTTTTCTCCATCTCTTTATATATTTATGTTTGTCTTTACCTCTCTCTTTCTCTATATCTATTCATCTCCCTCTCCCTTTATCTTCATTTTTTATCTCTATCTTCCTCTCTCCTTTTCAATATCTAGATATGTCTACCTCTTTCTATCCATCCTTGTCCTTTAGTTATTATCCCTCTCTTTAGCTCTTCATCTCTCTTCACCCTTATATCTCTCCTTATTTGAAACTTAGTACATATGGTCTCCTAAGGGGTCATAGAACACCATATAACCCCTTAGGACACAATATGACCCCTAACGACATGATATGGTCTCCTAAGGGGTCATATGGTGTCCTAAGGGGTCATAAAACACCATATGACCCCTTAAGACACAATAAGACCCCTAATGAAACCATATGGTGTCCTAAGGGGTCACAAGACACCATATGACCCCTTAGGACACCATACGACCCTTAATGACACAATGTGGCATCCTAAAGGGTCATATGGTGTCCTAATGGGTCATAGGACACCATATGACCCTTAGGACACCATACAACCCATAGCACCATATAGTGTCCAAGAGGTCATATGGTGTGCTAAGGGGTCACATGACACCATATGATCCATTAGGACACAATACGACCCCAGACAACACCTAAGGGGTCATAGGACACCATATGACCCCATAGGACACCATACGACCCCTTACAATACCATATGATGTCCTAAGGGGTCATATGGTATCCTAAGAGGTTATATAACACCATATGAGCCCTTAGAACACAATAAGACCCATAACGACATGGTATGGTGTCCTAAGGGGTCATATGGTGTCCTAAGGGGTTATTTGATGTCCTAGGAACATTTAGGACACAATATGACCCCTTAGCACACCATACAACCCCTAACGATACCATATGGTTTCCTAAGGTGTCATAGGACACCATATGACCCGTTAGGACACAATATGACCCATAACAAAACCTATGGGGTCATTGTGTCCTAAGAGGTCATAGGACACCATATGACCCCTAACGACATTATATGGTGTCCTAAGGGGTCATATTGTGTCCTAGGGGGTCATAGGACACCATATGACCCCTAATGACACAAAATGACACCTAAAGATACCTAATGGGTCATAAGACACTTTATGATCCCTTAACACACCATATGACCCCTAATGACACCATATGGTGTCCTAAGGGGTCATATGGTGTCCTAAGGGGCCATAGAACACCATATGACCCCTTAGGACACCATATAATGCATAATGACACCATATGGTGTCCTAAGGGGTCATATGGTGTTCTAAGGAGTCATAGGACATCATATGTCCCCTTAGGATACCATACGACCCATAACAACATAATATGGTGTTCTAAGGGATCATAGAGCACCATATGACCCCTTAGAACACCATACGACCCATAATGACACCATGTGGTGTCCTAAGGGGTAATAAGACACCACATGACCCCTTAGGACATAATATGATCCCTAAGAACATCATATAGTGTCCTAAGGGGTCATAGGACACCATATGACCCCTTAGCATACAATACAACCCCTTAGGACACAAAATAAACCCTAACGACACCTAAGGGGTCATATAGTTTCCTAAGGGGTCATATGAAACCATATGACTCCTTAGCACACCATACGATGCCTAACGACACCATATGGTGTCTTAAGGGGTCATAGAACACCATATGACCCCTTAGAACACCATACAACACATAACAACACCAAATGGTGTCCTAAGGGGTCATAGGACACCATATGACCCCTTAGGAGACCATATGACCCATAACAACACCATATGACCCCCTAGGACACCATATGACCCATAACGACACCATATGGTATCCTAAGGGATCATTAGACACCATATGACCCCTTAGAACACAATATGACCCCTAACGACATCATATAGTTTCTTAAGGGGTCATAGGACACCATATGACCCCTTATGACACAATATGACCCCTAACAACATCATATGGTGTCCTAAGGGGTTATAGAACACCATATGACCCCTTAGGATACCATAAGACCCATAATGACACCATATGATGTCCTAAGGGGGCATATGGTGTCCTAAAGGGTCACGAGACACCATATGACCTCTTAGGACATAGTATGACCCCTAAAAAAGCCTAATGGATCATATGGTGTCTAAGGGGTCATACGATGTCCCGTGACCCCTTAGCACACCATACAACCCCCAACGACACCATATGGTGTCCTAAGAGGTCATATGACACCATATGACCCGTTAGGACACAATATGGCCCCTAACAATACCTAAAGGGTCATATGGTGTCCTAAGGGGTCATAGGACACCATATGACCCCTTACCACACCATACGACCCCTAACGACACCATATGGTATTCTAAAGGCTCATAGAACACCATATGATCCCTTATGACACCATAAGACCCATAACAACATCATATGGTGTCCTAAGGTGTCATATGGTGTCCTAAAGATTCATGAGACATCATATGACCCTTTAGGACATAATATGACCCCTAACAACACCTGAGGGGTCATATGGTGTCCTAATGAGTCATATGATGTCGTATGGCCCTTTAAGATATAATATGACCCCTTAGCACACTATATAATCCCTAACGATGTCATATGGTATCCTAAGGGGTTATAAGATGCCATATGGTGTCCTAAGGTGTTATAAGACACCATATGACCTGTTAGGACACAATACGACCCCTAACAACACTTAAGGGGTCATAGGACACCATATGAACCCTTAGGACATAATATAACCCCTAATAACACCTAATGGGTCATATGATGTCCTAAGTGGTCATATAATGTCCTATGACCTCTTAAGACATAATATGACCCCTTAGCACACTATACAACCCCTAATGACACCATATGGTGTCCTAAGGGGTCATAGGACACCATATGACCTGTTAGGACACAATATGACCCCAAACGGCACCTAAGGGATCATATGGTGTCCTAAGGGGTCATATGGTGTCCTAAGGGTTCATAAGACACCATATGACCCCTTAGGACACCATGCGATCCATGATGACACCATATGGTGTCCTAAGGGGTCATAGGACACCATATGACCCCTTAGGACACAATATGACCCCTAACGACACCTTAGGGGTCATAAGGTGTCCTCAGTGGTCATATGATATCTTATGATCCCTTAGCACAAAATACAAACCCTAACAACACCATATGGTGTCCTAAGGGGTCATAGGATACCATATGACCCCTTAGAATACCATACGACCCATAACAACACCATATAGTGTTTTAAGGGATCATATGGTGTCCTAAGAGGTCATATGACACCATATGACCCTTTAAAACACAATATGACCCCTTAGCACACCATATGAGCCCTAACGACATCATATTATGTCCTAAGGGTTCATAGGACACTATATGACCCGTTAGGACACAATATGACTCCTAACAACACCTAAGGGGTCATATAGTTAAGTTAGAGGTGAGGATAGTGTTGGATTGATGAAGATTGTAATGATTAAACTTCATCATATGTTGTCATTGATGAAACACATACACACACATATGTTCATATTGTCTACTGGTGTGACTTCAAACGTTGTTTATATCACAACCGGTATACTAGAGGTTTATATCTAACTGGTACATGGTGACAACTGGTATATGCATGGAGACAACCAGTGATTATAGTTACCTCAACATCAACATGAAGATCCAGTGGAGATTATCAAAGGAGCACCAAAGGATAAACATTTATATGTTTAACTCCAACTAGTATTGATTATTCCAACCGGTATTCATTGATTATGTGCTGAGTTGTCACTAGTCATGATGAGTTATCCTTACCGACAAGTTTTGGCGATATTTTTATGATGCGTTATGATTGTTTGACCAGATACACTGCACCTAGGTAATTGTGATATGATTTCTAGAGGCCGACATGAAGTCTAAATGTCTATATATTGACATCACAATGAATTATTTTAGATAAGCGAAGGAGATATGTTATGTGCAATGGAAAAAGTATTAAGTTGCAGAGTATGATTGTAAAGAAGTGTTGAGTGCATTGAAGAGGATCTATCCAAGCAAGTTGTGCTATTACTAGATCACACTACCTGTTGTTTTCTAATCATTGCAACAGTCAAATCCCCTAACTGGGTAAGCTCTAACAAGCTTCATTGTACAAATCCTGTAACCAGGTGATCCATTAGTTTGGATTCAGAAATCCTCCACCGAGGTTACTCCTTGCAAGGTACTACCTTTTATAGGGTATAGCTTTTAACTAAGCTTTGAGATCTTTAACAGGATTCTCTCCTAGCAGAGCACTTTGTAGACCTTAACCGGTCAGTTATCTATTACTGCAGATAGTTAACTTGTGAGTCCCATCTCACTGTGGTTTTTATCTATTTGGGTTTTCCACATATAAACACTTATGTTATGGTGGATGTTGGACTTATTGTGGATGCTGTTATATCATTTTGGATTTCATGCATATTGTTTAACAAACTTATTAAGTATTTCTACCGGTTAGTGGTTAAAGTAGTTTTGTTTTTGGTGTCACTGATTCACCCCCCCTCTTAGTTGTTTATAAGTCCATAAATTGGTATCAGAGAATAACTTATTTAAATTTTAATCACTTGGAAGGAAACCCTAAAGCTACCATGGGCGATATGAGCTACTTTGAGATGGCTAGAGAGCTTGAGGCTAGTAGGAATGAGCTTGAAACTCTAAGGGTCAAACTGAAAGCTTCTCAAGTCAAAAGAAGAGAGATGATTGAACAACTATTATAAATATCTGATAATAGCTCTTCAGATGAGGCCAATATTAATACTTTAGCTGAGGAAGTTGAAAAACTAAACAGTGAAAAGCTAAATCTGAGGAGAGAGCTAGAAGGTCTTACTGTCCGCATGAGTCAGGAACTGGAAGCTAGGAGAACTGTTGAAGATCTCATCAAGGAAAGAGATCATGAGATTTCCAAGATAAAGTGAGAGAATGCTACTTTTCATGAGCATTTGAATGCAGAGAGAGAAGAAAAAGAGAAATTACAGCTATATCTTGAATTAGGATCATCTCTGAGAGAAAATCTATCAAAACACAATGAAGATCTCACCAAACAGATCACTAAAGCAAATGGGAAATTGGAAAAGTTCAACAAAAGTTCTACCTTGGTTGAAGAACAAATTAAATCACAAAGAATGAATGGTGATACCTCTGGACTTGGTTTTCACACATCTAAAAAAGGAGAATCCTCCGATACCAAGAGCAACACTCAAAAGAACAAATCTACTCCTAAGAACAAAAAGCCTACCGGTAAGAAGGTCTTTAAACCTGTTTGTTTTGTTTGCCATAAACCTGGTCACATTGCAAATGTTTGTAGAAACAAACCTAATGGAAATTCAAGCTACAATACAAATGCTAGGTATGTATCCAAGAAATTTGGTCATTGCTTCACATGCAAAATATATGGACATAGATTAGTAGAGTGCAGATATGGAGCAAACAATCCAGTAACGCATATGAATCTAAGACCAAATGACAACTAGATGAGAAACTATGATAACCAGGTCATTATGAACTAGAAAAGACCCTACGACAATCGGTTTAGTCCATTTGATATGGAAAAGGTAAAAAATGTCATTTGCACCATCTGTAACAACTTTGGTCATGTGGCTATGAACTGCAGAAGAAGAACTGGGAGAGGCAATGCAGGACCTTGGAGATCATCTAGTATGTCCTAATATCATTGTAATATATAGGGACACATGGCAAAATTTTGTAGATCCAGAAAGAGAAAACCGATCAATCCTTCTAAAGATCTGAAAAGCAAGAAGAAGGTCAATACTGAAGAAACCAGAGAAGAAATGAATCGAATATGGAAGAAGAAAAGTGATGATTTACCTGGAGAAGAAACTATTCCTTCAACTAGTGTAGAGAATCCTGCACTAGTGAACTAAGCCTTTTCAATATGGCTAAGGGTAAATTAATGGTTAATCCACTTCCAGACCCCTTGAGATGAATGATTGGTAAGAAAATTTGTATGCATGAAATTTTGATAGCTTTCTGACAATCGTTTATCAACCGGTTTTACATCTGTCAAAATTGTATGTATTATTAAGCAGTGTAATTAGGGTTTGTAACCCTAATGGGTGAGCATTTAATGCAGTAGGTAAAAAGGATAAAAGTGACTTTTCACTTTGTTATTTTTACCCTAGCACATATGAGAAAGATTTTTTGAGCACTTGCAGAGCTAAGAAATGATTGTTAGCTGATTTTAGTCAAAGTTGCATTGTGATTTGAAGAATCAAGCTAATTTGAAGGTTGGTGAAGATGGAATTGGTGTGTACTTGAGTATTCAATTGGTAAACGAGGCAACGCATGTGAAATAAGGTATTTCTTTGAAAAATCCTACTTCGAATCTAGTTTATCTGAAATGGCATCGTCTTCTAAATCAGTAGAGAAATTGATCATTACATATGAACCTATGGAAGTTGTAAAAGCGGAACAAATTGTGTCTTATAATGCCTTATCATAAATTCCCAGTGGTGTCATAGTGAAAGGAGATTTGTCCAGCTACATTGATTGCAAAATTGAGGATTTAGGATCATTGTCGATATATTCTCAGTTGAAATCCCTTTGCAATGAAAATGGAAAGATTCAACTAGAATATATTAGGGTTTACGAGAAAGGTTTTCATAATGCAACATACTTTCTTGAAGATTTTGAAGAAGAACATATCTGAATTATTCTAAGTCGTGTTCATGGGGAAAACATGTATTTAGAAAGGACTCATACTATAACCAAGGAAGCTATTCAAGCTATAATTGGTTTTTACTCAACCGGAGAAGTACCTAAGCTGAGGCATGTTTCAAAAGAGACAATAAACATTCTAACCATATCAACATCTGATGGGCGTGCTTTTTCTGTCAATAACATCAGGGACCCAATGGTAAAATTGGCATCTATGTTTATAGGCTACCGAGTATTCTATTCTAGTAGATTGAATAGTGTTCCATCAACAATGGTGCATACTGCTTACAAGATGATAGCTGAAAATGCTAATTATGACCTATGCGAGGCTAGAAGGAGCCAATTATTGTTGAATATTCAGTCTATCAAGAAGGATAGAAGTCTAAAGTTTAAATTTGGACAGTTGTTGATCAATCTATTCTTTTATTTCAAGAATTTTCTACCGGGAATAGGTGATCTTGAATGCTCTAAGGATTTACTGATATCACCAAGATTAAGAACAACATCAAAGCTGTGAAGAACACCTTCTCTGCTGCCATGAATAAATATTTTAATGAATTCCAGAAGAAAATGAGTATGAGAGTAAGATTGCTTGAGGATGTGGTAAAACACTTCGCTAGGGACATTATTTTCACAGTTACCACTGATTTCTGTTTGATGGAGGCTATTGAGCCTAGAGAAAAAGAAATGGAAGACATGAGTTATGAGGTCAACTATGACATTAATCGGTTATGCCAATAACCTATTGGCATCTTCAGTGGACAAAAAGAAGGCAAGATTGGATATTGTTGAAGTTCAAACTACAATAGCTGAAACCAGTATTGTTCCATCCATAAGTGGTAAAGGTAAAGGTAAGAAGAAGAAGGTTGAGCAAGCACTTCCGGTAATAAAAAGTACAAGAGTGACATGAAGTGTCCAAACCAAAAAAGAACTGGTGACTAAAGTATATGCAAAGAAGGAGACTGCATCAAAGAAAAGAGGTCAGAAATTAATTCTCCAAGCAGAATCTGAAGGAACTGATACTGAGGAGGAACCCAATAAAATGAAAGCAACTGGTAAAGAAACTAAGCAAGTGAAGGAAGTGCCAAAGGCAACTGTGCCTTTTGATATCTCAACTTACAATCTTGAGACTACCTTTGAGAGGACAATGAAGACATTAGGAAGAAATAGATTTGATAATGTCAAAGATCATTTTGATTCGTTCAATGAAGATGAAAAGGATCAAATTATTCAATAGGTAATCAATTAGTTGTGCCATTATAATAGATTACCTCATGATCTTGAAAAGGATATCTCTAATTCCTTGTATACTATTCTTTTGAATAAATGGGAGGAATCAATAAAGAAAGCAAAAGAAATCATAGATGATGTATTTGTACAATATTTTCCTGAATTGTTAAAGGATGAGCTGAATGAATTGGTTGATAAGTACAAAGTTCATTTTGCTTACAAAACAAGAAGATTAAAGCTGATTAGTGGAAAGGTGCAACCTATTGAGACTGAGACTCATCGGATTGCTCGTAATATCCAACACATGGAAGATCTTATACATTCCTCTAAGGATGAGAAAGATATTGTTGATCGACCTGAAATGGATGAGGAAGAAATTGTACAAGTTGATGTTGTCTATCCTGTCAAGAAGAATGATGACATTATTGTCCAACGAGTCATACTTGTTGATGAGATTGAGGATGCTATAGATCTAGCTAGAGACATTAGTGCACCAGTTATGTAGCGACCTCAAATGACCGAATCATAGGTTACTTCAGTTGACAAACCGAAAACTCAACCAGGAGTGGATATTCCACCAGTAAAGGAACCACCAGTGAAGCCCCATCTGGCATCAGTTTCATAGGACATTCAAAAGGAATCCATTGAAAAAGTTAATACACAAATTTTTGAACAGGTAACGGAGAAAGAACAAGTGAAAGAGGAGATTGTTAAGGTAACATCTTCTAAACCGGTAACATCATTAGTTTTATAATAGACTAATGAAGATGATGATGACTCATTAGGAACCTCAGGGTCTATAATTATTGATAATATGAGTACATCTGAAATGTTGAAGATTGCAATTGTCATGCAATCTAGGGCACATAAGAAGAGACTTAAAGAACAAAGAATGGAAGCTGAAACCATTCAGAATGCAGTGGATATTCTAACAAGTCTACTATCAAAAACTGCTACAGGGCATTTAACAACACTTATTAGCAAACTTGGTCAATTAGTTGTTGATGCATCTGACCAAATTAAGTCCCTAGAAAAAGAAACGCAAACATATGCTGAGAAGAGTTACATGAAGAAGCGTGGAGAGAAACTTATGATAGAGATTGATACAGGAAATATTGCTCTATCTCTTAATAAAGATTTATTAAGGAAAGCTATTGAAAAAGGAGGGAAATATCTTGCTTCTACTTCTAATGTTTCATTCTTTTATTCTGATATCAATACCAGGTGAACTGAAACAGAGAAAGAGCTAGAGAAGATATGCAATGCATATGTACCACTTCAAGACTCTATTTTTACTTTTAGAAAATCCGTGGATGATTTAAAAAATAGGTTGGATACCTATGATCTTTAAAAAGAAAAAAGACTCCAGTCACTAAAGGAATTGAAGAGTCTACTCACATCTGAAGTGGACATACTACAAAGAGCCTACAAGAATGTAGAAGCTATTTTGGCTACTCTGGAAACCTGTACACTTGATTCAATGGAAGAATTCCATACTCAAATTATGTCTACACTTGAGTTCACTGAGAACTTGCTGGAGACATGGGAACATGATTTATCTCAGATGAAAAGAAACTTCAATGCTATTTTTATGAGACTAGCAATGCATGAATCTTGATTCAGTTTTTCAAGTTTTTGTATATGTAAAACATATTGATACTAACTTTTCTATCTATATATATATATTTCTTTTCAATTTGGCATTATTGTCAAAGGGGAGTAGAAATATGTATGTCTGTTGTGTTGTCCTTGATTTCAGCACGGCCAAAATTGTGAAGCAACCCTATGAAACTAGTCTGTTTCGTACCTTACAACCTTTGAGAGAGCTTGATTGACTCCGTCGTTTAGCTCAATTAGCTTTTCACTTTTCATTTTTATTGTTTTTAGGTTCTTTTAGATTTGCAGTTTTACCTGCAGGTCGAACTTTAAAGTCTGACCTACAGGATTCTTTATTTTTGAAGGGGTTTGCACATCAGACTTTAAAGTACAATGTGCAAAATTTTGGTTTTGCCCCTGCAGATCAGACTTTAAAGTCCGACCTGCAAGGTCTTTGCATCTGCACATCAGACTTTAAAGTCTGATGTGCAGGTTGATTCAACAATTTCTTGCATTAAAGTCTGACATGCACAGCGCAATTAATAATTAATGAGCGCATTTATTGCTTCATTTTTGTTTGGTGATTTCTCCTCTGTGCATGTCCTCCTGCTCCTCTCATCGTGTTTTCAACCTTGATCACCTCGCTAGTTATCTAATTCTTCTTTGGCCGCGTGGATTGAGGTAGGGTTTTATTGTTTTCAAGTTTTTCCTTTCCTTTTCTTTTCTTCTCTGCCATTTCCTTTGGGTTTTCTGTTGTTGGAGCGCCTCGGATTTTAAAATCTGATTGCTCCTAAAATCTTCCTCTCAAGTTCGAGGGAACATCAAACTTTAATGTCCGATGTACCCTCAGATCCTTTTGTTTTTTTCTTTCCCCCCCTCTTCCCTCGCCTGCACGTCTGGTTTTAAAACTTGACATGCAGGCTAATGATTGGAGATAACTCTCCACATTTCAGACTTTAAAGTCCGATATGCAGGAGGGTTAAGCCTCACATATCGGACTTTAAAGTCCGATATGTGAGAAGAGATTGTCTAATTGACATGTCGGGTTTTAAAACCTGACATGTCAATTGGTTGCCCTTCCCTTGCACATTGGACTTTGAAGTCTGATGTGGTGGTCTTTTGAATGATTTTTCACTTGCACATCGGACTTTAAAGTCCAATGTGCTAATGATTTTTTATAACTTGCACATCTGACTTTAAAGTCCGATGTGCCGATGACTTTCCCCAATTTGCACATCAAAATTTAAAGTCCAATATGCAAGTAAAGATGTTTTATCCTTGCACATCAGACTTTATGTGCAAATTTTGACTCCTAAGGTGCAGATCGGACTTTTTTTCCTGACCTGCTAGTTTCGACAATTTTGCTCTCAAGCTTGTTCTGAGTCCGATTTTTCGATCTGGTTGATAAAATTTGGTTTTATTGGTGATGATAACTATCAAAGAAGCTAATCCTCAGTGTTGAATGTAGTAATTTACAAATGTCAAGACCCCCTCATGACAAATTAGAGCCTTCTTTGAGTCAGTTGGAATCTTCATCGGGTAAATCATCAACAAAGAAGATGAAGTACAAGTATGATAAATACTTGAATTTGTACCCGGAGAGCTCAGTGGTGATCTTGAATGGTCTCAACTGCAACATCGGACTTTAAAGTCCGATGTGCCGATGACTTTCCCCAATTTGCACATCAAAATTTAAAGTCCAATATGCAAGTAAAGATGTTTTATCCTTGCACATTGGACTTTATGTGCAAATTTTGACTCCTAAGGTGCAGATCAGACTTTTTTCCCCAACCTGCTAGTTTTGACAATTTTGCTCCCAAGCCTATTCTGAGTCCGATTTTTTGATCTGGTTGATAAAATTTGGTTTTATTGATGATGATAACTATCAAAGAAGCTAGTCCTTAGTGTTGAATGTAGTAATTTGCAAATGTCAAGACCCCCTCACGACAAATTAGAGCCTTCTTCGAGTCAGTTGGAATCTTCACCAGGTAAATCATCAACAAAGAAGATGAAGTACAAGTATGATAAATACTTGAATTTGTACTCGGAGAGATCAGTAGATTCAAACATCAAGGATATCAAAGATACATAAATTGGTCATGTTAGTATGTAAGAATTTATTGATCGAGTTGAGAAAGCTCCTTCTCGCCTAACAAACTTGATCAAATCTGAGTTGCATTAATATGCTTCCTTCCTAGTTGCAGCTCATGATCCAAATTTTGTACTTGCAATGGCGGATCACTTTGATCCAAATACAAGACAGGTTAAGGATGTTGATCAAAATATGGTCATGACTTTGGACAGTGTTTTCTTCAACAGTGTTTTCAAAGGTTCTTCAGTCGAGGAAGTGGCCAACATTTCTCAAGAAAGTGCTCAGGAGTACTATGGGAAAAATGAGGTTAAATGCAAGAAAGCAATTAATACAGTATACCTCTTCGCTGCTATAAATTCTACCACCTCGTGATGGCCTAAATACTTCCACAGAAGTGACTTCAATGAGGAGCACAATGATATGGTCACCATGTTGGCATGGGTGAAGGGTTTAAAAGATTCATTATTTCCAAACCTGGATGTGCTATTACATGAATATAATTAGGAAAGGGTCTGCTAGGATTGATTGGGGTTCAAACAGATCAGTGATGCACTCTGTGCATAGTTGAAGGAAGTCAAAGTGACATTGAAATTCTATATGACTTCTTACTTGGTATATGCAGTTGCTTCTATGAAACAATATCCATGTTTATCTACCAAAGGTGATAGGAGGTTAGTACCTATCTAGGAATACTATGATCAACTCACAATCAACAATCAAGGTAGCCATTTTAGAAGAGTCAATGATGCCTTATTTGTTGTGTGGAAGTGCATGTTTGATAAAAGCATGCAGAATAAAATATTATCAGAGGCTACATATAACAAGGTATCTCATTTTGGATGCGTTTTTCTTCAGTTTCCAACATTCACTTACATCCAGATAGGATGTTTCTCAAGTGAACCCTTCATTTTACCAAGGTATCCTTCTGGTAAGATCATCCTCATGGAGTTGTGTCGGCAACTAATCTATGTTCATGAAAAGCAATTGCAAGCACATAAGACTAGATTGAAGTTCCCAGAATCAATTGGAAGGTACTCAGTTTTAACTAACCCCAAAGAAAAGAACATGGAGGAAGAGATAAAATGGAATACTATAAGAAGAGTCAAGGCATGAAATAATTTTAATTTTTGTGGCATGAAGAATAAGCTCAAGAGAAACTACAACCATGTTTTTAGATTCAAGGATGTGTGGGAAGATTGCCAAGATGATGAAGACATAAGAAGAATGGGTTTCAATCATCTTACCCTAGAGCAGATTGAAAATATGAATTTGGCAAAATTCCCAATGACCATGGAAGACGCTGATGATATAATAGACCCAGTCTATTATGAAAAGAAGATTGTTGACTCTCCACTTCCTCCAGTGCAATGGTAAAAAAAGGAGAGCAAGTCTATCACTCAAAGAATCTCTCCCATTCTAGAAAATACCAATGCATGGCTATTGAAAAAGAATCTTAGAATGAAACAACTTCCTGCTAGTTCTAGAGATGATGATAATAGTGATGGCCCGGTTGGTAAGACAACTACGACTGAAACAAGAACCAAGGGCACAGTAGATCCACAAATATCATCCTCGGCTCCTGTAATGCAATCTAAGGGGAAAGGACTCAAAATAAAGTTCACAATTAAAGGGTCCAAGAAAGGTGAGTCATCTTCAATAGCACCTGAGATAGTCACAAAGGAATCATAATAACATCCTGCTATAGAAACTAAGAAAGAAAATGAGCCGGAAGAAGGTGAAATTCCTCATCAAGAGGAAGCACAGGATGAAGAGCCAGTACATCATGGTGAAATCAATGTCCTTGCCACCTCACAGGAACCTACACATCCAGAGGTTATTATTCATTCCATTGAAACTGACATGGATCAAGAGGATGAGGGATTTGATGATGAAGAGTTAAATTTGGACATATCACAGTCAGAAGCTGCTCAACAATTTTTTGCATTATCCAATTTTTCCAGTCTGGATGATATTCCTTCAACCACCATTGCGTCTTCAATGTTGGAGTTTCCTGAAGCTATGGAGCAAGCATTTGTGGAACAACAGATGATGACTTTACCTTCTACGGTGGTCAAAACAAAAATTCCATCTCTGGTAAGCACTAAAATTATTTCCACTACGACAATCATAACAAAAATTCCACCTCTGGTTAGTACCAAAATTATTTCCACTGCACCTTCCACTCTCCCCTTTGCGACTGTAACTGAAGAAGGGTTAGTATCAACAGTTGTTACTACATCAATAGGCATATCACTGGATACTACAACATTAATACCGATAACAACATCTACAACCGCTGCAAGTTCAAGCTAGTTTTCTCTTGAAATACCAAGTGATGTTCAACAAGTAGCTACTACTCCACCTGCTAATTCAAAATTACCATATTGGATGGAGGCAGTAGCAACCAAGAGGAAGAAACGGGTAATTTCACCTAATGAGTTTGATTTTGAGCAGTTGGTTCCTCCAAAGCCCAAAGGAACAAAGAAGCTGAAGACTGTCTCTCGGGTGTTGGTAGATCCAAAAACTAAAAGGAAATATGCTGAGGTCATGGTACCATCGTTAGATAAGAGTAAAGATAATATACAGCCTGAAGACTATACCATGCAAACTATAGAGCTGGGAGTAGAGACACATGAGAGCGTTAACATCGACTCTCAAATAGCTTTTAATTCTTTGTTACAGAGGTTTGATCAAGAGAAGGATGAGAAGAATGAATTAAAATAGAAGTGTGATCAATTGACCAATGTTCTTCTTAAAGTTACACAATCTTCCCAGGATATTGAGACCATAGGTTCCTCAATAGACACTAAAATCTTAAGAAAGTTGAATAGGTGGGAACCAAAGGTCAAGTGGTGGATGAATGGATTGCACGGTTGAAATCAGAAGGGTCTCATCTTCTAAGTTCAACAATTGGGTTATTGACTATTTTTGAAGTGATCCAAAGTCACATGCAAAGTATCAAAACCTCATTATCTCAAGAAATTGAAAATATTGAGAAGAGTACAACCCTTTGGAGAAAAATAGAGGACTTCAAAATAGACGTCCTCATTGAAAATAAAGTGATTACCATAAGAGAAAAATATATACAAATCTTGTCACTATTATCTCACAAAAAAGAGACAATAAGATTGATGATTGCGGAGATGGATCAGGAAAGGAAGGAAGGTGATGATGAGATTGATCTCATTTTTGCCAGAATTGTTGACCTTCCTTGTTATCTATATGATGACAATCAGAATCTCATTACCAGCGATGCCATCACATAGGAGTTTCTTTCCTCAATGGATCACTACACAGGACAAGATTTCTTGCTAAGTGCATTCGACAAGTTTTTGGAGATCCAAGTCAGTTTTGAAGTCCTTGCTTCCATGCTAAAAGATGGAAAAAAGAAATATGTGAAGGCTGAAGATGCGATTTCCCATGTTCGTGTAATCACAAATTCTACCCCAATGTCGAACTAAGAAGAGATGGAGGCCATCTTGACTAAGTTTGAAGAATTCCACAAATCAAACGAGGAGGAGAAAGATGAATAAAGTGTCCCCTTTGAGATTTTCTTTTCATGTAGTTGCATTGTTAGATGCTTCAAGTTTTCTCCCAGCTATATATTTTCTTTCTGTTGTAGTTGTAGTCAAGTGGGATTGTGCAATTGAATTAGTCAACTGTGCCAACTTTTTTCTCCACTCTTTTCATATATAAGGAGGACCATCATTTGTATATTTTATCTTTAATTATGCTAAGCAAAACTCTGCCAAATTTTTTCCTCAACTAAGACTTTGAGCTTTTGTTGTGAAGATTTGATCAAGCAAATAAAGAAAGCAATTTTATTTGATCTGAAACTTTGTGTTGTGTCAAAAATTATTTATATGAGTTGATGTTCTTACGTTCATGACTTATCTATGTTCTTGAATTTCTTGATATTAGAGGTATTGTTAAGTGGGTAAAAGAGCTCTTGAATTGTGAAAGTAAACTTTGTGCTCCTTGAATATTTGGGAAATTTTCTATTGTTAAGTGATTAGTAGTAGGCTTTGTATTTCTATTGTTGCTTGTAGTTTTAAGGATTAAAGACTTATACTTGAAGAATTTGAGTTGCAAGTTGAATTCCTTACCATTGTGATAATTAGTTTAAGTTAGTGTTATATTCAAGAAAGACTTTGTGCTTCTTGTTTATAAAATTTTGGTATAGTTTGTTGGATTAATTCGTTCATTTCCTTAAGTATCAAAGTGATAGGGAAATTGTAACAAAGTGGAGGGGGAATACATAGACTCTGAAAAAAGAGAGTTATATGCTCGAAACTAACCCACATATTTTAATTTCTTGTTAATTAGAGAAGAAATTTCAAATGGACCCTCCCCTTTGTTGTTCTCAAATTTTGATTGCTTTGTTTTCCCTACTCGAATCTTAGATCTATGTCACTTATGGAGAGAAACACCAGGAAACAGAACAAAAGCCAACATATAACAAGGTTTGTACTAAAACCTTCTACACTTCAAGCTTTCACCTAGCTTAGGCGGGTTTACCTTCTGTGATTACTTTTCATAACTGTGACTGGAGATTTATAGAGAAGACAAATACCAACCCCTGCAAACCCTATCACCTTGAACATAAAATAAAGGCTTGTAATCATTTTTTATTGATCTCCAAGAAGCTTAGAACCTAGCAAAACTATACTAGTGCCTTATCCCGGGCTTCAGAGTCACCTAAGACTAAATAAGAATTCTAAATTGGAAATCCACATACATTTCATCATTTTGACTTCACTAAACTTACGTATGCCTGACATACATAAATTTTTATCTTTATGCTAAACCCAGTTATCAAATTCAAGCAGAATTACTGATTACTATCAGAGGAATTCTAAGTATATTCAATCTCCCTCCTTGAGAGAGAAACCTAAAACATCTCCATGAATTTGCCTTGCAAATCATTCAATTAAATAACCCTGGATTATCTAACCAAACTAGTAAATCAATCATACATACAAGAAGACAATAGGAATCTAGGATCATAATGCTTTGATCTGTGTATTGATGTCCATCATTGAATCTACATTAACTCAGAATGATCCTTCAGAACTAGAAAGAAGAAACCCCCAAATATATTTTTCTAGAGATTTTTTACAACATCTTGTGATCCCTACAAATGATTTGAAATTGGGAATATGAAGAGGAGGGAAAAATTAGGTCTGCAACCGAAATTGCCAGATGTCTCTTTTTCCAACTGAATTTGAATTCTTCTTCTTTCCCATGGAAACTTCTCTCAAAAGATCTGATCTTTGTTGAAACAAACTTCATAACTGCATTCCTCATCTCGAGAGATTTTCGACAATATATAATACTTCATGTTTTGACCAAAAATGGACCTCTGGGCGAATTAATCACTCAACATGTGCACATCATTTAAATTTTTCAATTTTTAATATAGTTTCAACTATATAATAAATCTGCATTTAACTTTGATTTTTTCTCTGATTGTGCCCTAACATCTTGCCACATGGCGGTCTCTGATTGGTTCATAGAGTCCACTGGGCGCCACCTCGAATGACACCTCATCACCGCCATGTGTCTGCTTTGTCACTACCACTTGGCTGCCATGTGTACACCACCTCATCGCCACCTATTCGCTAGCTATTTGCCACCTGTACACCACCTCATCATCACATCATTGCCACTAGACAGGACCCGTGAGTTGGACTTCCACCTAGACCTGCCACTTGTCTTTCACCATTTTGCAATGGCTAAGTTTCATGCATCTTTGGGTCACGAAGTCATGCGAGCCATTGATCTTCATCGAACTTGCTCGATCTTTAGCTTACTGCATTTTTGCCCTGGGATTTTTGCCATTTTACAACCCTTATCTCGTGTGCATCTCACCTTTGCGAAGTCGCACGCACCGTGAGATTGGCTAGAACCTGCATGATCTTTACCTCTTTTTCGCTGTTTCGCATGGTTTAACTAGCGAGCATCTTTGGGTCACGAATCAATGTGCTTCATCAGATACTCTGTTGCTCGATCTTTAACTCGTTGCATTTTCACCATTTCGCAGCCCTTATCTTGTGTGCATCTCGCCTTCACCAAGTCGCGTGCACCGTCAGATTGGCTGGAACCTGCATGATCTTTACCTCTTTTTCGCTATTTTGCAGGGTTTAACTGGCGAGCATCTTTGGGTCATGAATCAACACGCTTCGTCGGATCCTCTACAACCTACCCACTGGTTAAGCCAGCCCTTCTGTACAAAATTTGCTCGCTTGCCTCGAAATCCGTGCCTATGTGGGGTCCACCTGTCACCATCTATTAGCTCCTCGATCACCTTGGGATCTATGCCCATGTGTGTGGGGTCTGCTTGGGCACCCAACGGGCACCATCCGTCAAAAGCCTTGATGGCTTTGACATTATACTTGGGTAGAGCTTTGCATTTAAATATCAAAATGGTCCACTTCCTAGCGAATGTGGGACAAATAGTTTTGCCTGGAAATTCATTTTTGAAGCTTTCTCTACAACTTTAATGGTGATTTTACCAATGGCTGCCAATGTTATAACCAAATACCTCTATCCACCTCCATCACACGCTTCATGCAGGGAGGAAGAAATGGCAATGCACATGCCCAAACACATTTGTTGAAAGGTTTCTTTTTAAGCTTGTTTGTTCAACACCACATGAAATCCACGATAGGGAGAGATGACATCATTGCAGAGAGGAGGCCACCAGTTGCACACCTACAAATCGCACTTGCTTGAAACTTATTTTAAACCCGTCTTCCAAAATGATGTCCCATGCTACAACAAAGAGGAAATAGGCTGGGATTTGATTTGTTTATGCTCCGACACGTGAGAGGGAGGAAAACAATACTACAGGTTCCATTTTCTTAAATGGTTTCAATTGCTACCAAAGCCACGTTGCAATTGCTTGAATGGTTTCTATGGCCTTCACCAACCATTAGGCTCACCTTAAAATTATTCTGCAGCTCCTTCTCCAATCCTCACGTGGACTGCTGGGAGGATGATTTGGGAGGGCGGGTTAGGGAAGAGCTATTGCTAGAGCACTTCAAACACCACGCTGCATACTATTCCTTATCCACCACGCAGGGGATTCAACACCCACCACCTGCCAAAAAACTTGTTCAAAGTTTATGCAATCTTAATCACGTGACATCTCCTCCTTTGAAGCTCACACATCATGCTATTTCTCAATTGCTCCATGCTGTGTATTGTCAAAGCAATTATTGGCTTCTTAAAGGAAAGGTTGTGGTATATGTCCTAGTAAAGAAAAGATAATCCACTAGTCTACCATTCATGAATATGGATGATGTCCAGCTGAGGGCTGATCTCCTGCATCAACTCCAGGCATGCTCAACTGAAAAATAAATAAGCCTCTAGTTCATCATAGGGATGCCCATATACACGTTGCCCTTTGAAAAAGTGATTGGTTGGTTCAATAAGTATGAATGGTATTCCAGAAACTCCACTTTGTGTCCTCTGTGTCACTCTACATGATGGTGTGAAATAAAAAGAAGAGGCTACCTCAATTATGCAAATTATGGTAATTAGGCATACATAAAATTCCCAAATTTCTCATCAAAGGCATACCATCATCATCTTCTCTTCATAATAATTAGACTAACAAACATCTAATCTGCAACTTTCTCTAGCATCATCATTTGCCAAAAGGGATATTGCATACCATGAAATAAGAACAGTTCACCACAAGAATTAATGCATAAGCATGAGCCAGGTCGGGCCCCAAAGTGGGTCCGACTAAATTTTTTTTTTCGTTTTCATGCAACTGACCTCTGAAATGCTTCAGGAACCTCACACACACCTCTAAAAACGATCGACATCATCAAACTGAATTTTGCAACTTTTAGGCAATTAAGCCACATTTTTGCGTTTAATCGCAAAGACATAATTTTCATAGTGGTCAAAACACCTTTCTGGACCTCGCCATCTGACAGGCATGTACTCTGATATACAAGCATGAATTCTACCAAATGGTTTCTCAAGACGAGTCCCGAGTGAAGAGATATTAATGGTGAAAATGACCAACTGGCTTTGTCAACACTGCGGACCTGATGAAGTCAATGTTCTGGCAACACATGATGCCTTTCTCAAAAATATCAAACGACCTCCGTAGGCCCTCAAATTTGAAACATAGGTACCTTGAAATGCATATTAAAACTTAGAATTCTCAGTTTGACCAAAAGCCTGACTGGGTGAAAATGGTGCGCTCATGGAAATGGCTACTTTAACTGATATAGCACTGAAAGTACGGAGCACTGAAAACGATGACTCAATGAACCCTTTTGAAAACCGATCAAACGGATTGGCAGAGGCTTGAAATTTGAAACGTAGCTTGTCATCTATACCAAAATTATCTTAGAACAAACATTAGGTCATGACACTCACTAAGGCAAATTTTACACTTGTGTAATACAGGGCTCTGACTAGTAGTCGAAACAGGGACTAGTCAAACCACACAAACTGCAAATGGATTTGGCTCTGAAAACTGAGAAAATGGATTCATTAGGACTTGAAATTTTGCAAGCTCATTAAAATTTATGCATATAATTTAATCCATTTTTAATTTCTTCATGACGATCAACAGGGAAAAGGATATAATTGCTCAAAATAGGCTACTCAATAAAATCTGCATTTGTGCCTAAAATGCACTTTCAGCTCACCCCTTGAAATGGGTACCTCATAAACTTATCCAAACTGAATTTTGAAAGTTTCACATCACCGCATAGGCCAAATGAAAGGTGTAGGACATGAATCCCAAGCCTTACCCCTTGAAAATCAACTAGCTCCACTTTACCCTCTCTAACTAGGCCATTCAAACTGACTCATTTGGAAATGCAAAACAAAAATTTGAATTGGGCCTCTAAACTTGACTCAATTTTAATGAGTCCCAACAGTGGCTCTGACTGGGGATGGTTGATTGCAAGATCAACACAAGAACATAGAATCAATGGTTAAGCATACCACCCAAAAATAGATCATTCTCTTCTAAAAAATAGGGCTCCTTTATTCTACCCGGACAACATGGAACTTTATTGAAAACCACACAACTGAAGCAAAGCAACTATACAAAATATACAAACATATTGACAACTGATCATAAGCTGCTCCAAACAATTTTAACATTTACCTTTGTCAAAAATCTGATTCTCATCACCTGATGTTTTGATCCAAACAAAGGCACCTTCCAATAACAATTGAGCATAATCCTTATAATCAACCCCTTTTGTCTCATTACTGTAACAACTGGTGCGCATACCTTTGGTCTAATTTTGAACTTTTTAATCACACACTATCTCAAAAGTAAAATCATGAGACCAAACACATAGAGGCTTTCCCATAAGCTGCCATTCATTTCACTATCCCAATCAATTCTACCATTTGCAAGGGCATCATCATGCTGAATCTCAAAACATTCATTTTCAACATTGCAATTCTCATCAGCACATACCTTATTATCATTTAAATCAATAGAATGAGGGACACTACTAACCAACTGATGCAAACAAGGAACATAAATGTTACAACCCGGATGTGATACTTCACTATGCTGATCATACTCTATACTCTCCTTGTTTATCAAACCCAAAACTTCCGCATTCTCAATATCCCATTCATGGAAAAGAATGCATACCTCTGGCTGAAGCAAATCCTCAGCTAAGTCTTCCTCTTTCAGGCTTACATCTACCTGAAACACTTCCATTTGTTGTCTGAAATAATCATCACACAACCCATGCCTCTTATCTTCATCATGAAGTAAAATTTTGCCACACATGTTACTGCTGTTCGGAACTACATCAGCATTACAAATTTGTTTCGCAAGGGGAAACTTCATCATTTTCATCAATGAAATCAGCACCATGGATATTTGTATCAAAAGCAAAGAACTTCAAATCCGGTTCAAGCATACTATCAACATTCACATCCTCTTCATGGTACTTGAAATTCTGAAATAATTCAAATGTGGGTTCATTTAAATCTGAAAATAGAACATTATCAGCACTGTCACATACATTCTTATCTTCAAAAACACTTTCATTTTCAGATTCATAACTGAGGTACATAACTTAGTTTCCTCTTATATCATCTTCACAAGATGAATAATAAGAATTATCATAACCATCTTCAACTGCATGACTAGCATTCATTTGCTGATCATAAGAAAGTGAAAAACTTGTGCCAAGATCGTTCTCATTCTGAAATTTCTCTTCATTGTTCATTTGCATACCTTCAAGGTGCTGGGAGTAGAACTCAATGTCCTCATAATCAGCAACACCACTCCATTCTGAAACACATTCATCACTGGGTATACTTGCACTGAACACATCATCAGCATCATTCACATTTTCATTTTCAGATTTATCAGACTTAACCAAAATCTGATTTTCATCATATTGCACATCTTCACTTACATAACCAGCAACACTTGGTGATCCTTCAATATTTGGTATTTGAACATCAAATACATCAGCAACATTTAAAGATTGATGGTCATTACCATCATTGTTTTCAATTTCACTATCCTTGAGAGATGCATGATTAACTTGATAATTTGCAGTCACATAGTCAACATAACTGGCATACAAATCAAATGGTACATATCCCTTATATATATCAATCTCCGTATCAACATTATCACAACATTGCACACTAATCATTCCATCATTACTGTGAGAGGCAACCAACATTAACAATAGAGGATCTTGACTCTCATTCAAATTTGAAGCACATGCATCAACAAAACCATTCGAAACTGTAGGGCTTGATGCACCTAGACATGGAATGATTTGCTCAACTTCACATGGTATTTCACCATTGAAGGTGCTTTGACAAGAAACTACAGTAGACACAAATTTCTTGGCTATCCCAAATTTCAAATTATTTTCAATGTCTCTAGCTATGTTAAAAGCTTCATACAAAGTCTTAGGTTCTTTGTTTCTCAATAGGAAATCCATCTTCTTACCAAAAGCACTCATATAAATATCCAGACATACCATATCATCAAAGTTATACTTTCTAGAAATTTTAGACAAAGCTTGTGAAAATCTGATATTAAATGTTGGTACCAATTCATCTTCCCTGATTTGTATATAAGTGAATTCTTTCAGTAAATCACAATCACTCACTTTTTCATCAAATTGGTCTAAGAAATCTGAAACTAATTCTTCCCATGAGGAAATACAATCTTCCGGCAAAAAAGAGAACCAATCCCTTGCATCCTCTTTCAATGATTGAACAAACAATTTCATGCATACATCTTCTTGGCAAATTTCAAACTCTCCTATCAAATTTGAAACTCTTTTCACGTGTTGACATGCTAATTCTGATTTCTTCCCACTGAATATGGGCAAATACTTTCTGATTTCTATGGGTATGGGATTTGGGTAACCTAGAATACCTTCAAAGTTTAGAGCAGCATAATACTTCATACTGAAACTCTTCCTATTACATGGTTGTTCTAGTTTACTAGGCATGGCTCTATGTGGAAATACACAAGGCTGAAAAACTTCACTATTTATTTTCCTTCTTACTCCCACAAATGATTATACAATCTTGGATAAAAAACTTCAAGCACATATCCTTATTCAAATCTATTCATTAACATTGCTTGACATAAGGTTTTCCAAATTTACATACTACGGAAGATCATATACACTGGACACTTTAGCATCATAGATATGCAAATTAATTTTGTGATTCCTCTTTCCCTCTAGACTAGTGTTGTTCACTAAATGGGAAAACAACATTACACATTCAAATTTTTCAGAACAAATATCTTTCATTTAAAACCTCTAAAAATACCTAGAGATTTGCAACTGTACAAAACTTGTAGATCTGAAGATTAACTTCCACTTTCAGCACGGTCTTTTATCACAGAGTCGCCACCTCTTGCACAAAGGATATTTTGAATAGCAGGATACCATTCAACACTTATTTAATTCTTTGTTTACTCCTTCGATCTCGCTGCAACCAATTCACTCCAAGCTATAAACACAAATCTGGAAAATACATTAGATTCATGTGTGAACCAAAATCTTTTACTGCACTTTTCTTCTCAAGCTTTTATGATGAAAATATCTTGTTTGAGCATACAACTAATTTAATCTTCTGCATCTTAATATGACTCATCAGATTATCTACTAATCTTGTGAAAATATTGGAATAAAAACTTCCTGCAAGCACCGGTACAAAGACTAGAGTCGCCACCCAATTATGACAATGGGGAGAATTCATAAACAACTGTAAGAACTTCTTACAACTCTCAACAATGCATATTTTCTCTAATTCTTCACAAGAAACTTTCTCTGATAGCAGACAATACCGTTACAACCTCAGAACATAATACTAAATCCCTCAACCATAAAGGTCATTTCAACTTTGTGCTTCTCAATGGACTGACAAACTGGATGAAATTATGTAATTTCTATTCAGATCCCCAACAAAGTCACCATTTTTGTTGTTCTCAAATTCTGATTGCTTTGTTTTCCCTACTCGAATCTTAGATCTCTATCACTTATGGAGAGAAACACCAGGAAACAGAACAAAAGCCAACATATAACAAGGTTTGTACTCAAACCTTCTACACTTCAAGCTTTCACCTAGCTTAGGTGGGTTTACCTTCTGTGACTACTTTTCATAACTGTGATTGGAGATTTACAGAGAAGACAAATACAAACCCTTGCAAACCCTATCACCTTGAACATAAAAGAAAGGCTTGTAATAATTTTTTATTGATCTCCAAGAAGCTTATAGAACCTAGCAAAACTATACCAGTGCCTTATCCCGGGCTTCAGAGTCACCTAAGACTAAATAAGAATTCTAAATTGGAAATCCACATATATTTCATCATTCTTGTAGACATATAAAAATGACCATATTCCTAAATGAATATTTTATGTTCATTTCTCTATTTAATTAAATCCAATTTCATTAAACTATCCACATTCCTCTATTTAATTAAATAAATTATTCAATTTATTTAAATTAAATTCACTATACCATTTAATGAATAAATCATTTTATTCAATTAAAATCCCCCTATCCACTTTTAATTAAATTCAAATTTAATTAAATAGTTATCCCAAATTGAATAAATCTAATTTATTTAATTTCTCCAAATTATAACCAAATTGAATGAAAATCATTTAATTCAATTAAATCCTATTATCCCTCCATCCACTTGCAAAATCCCAAACCCCTTCCTAATCCCTTCTAGAATCTTCTAATCGCTTCTAATTAACCTAACCCTCCTCTAAATTTTGTCACATCCCTAAGCAAAGGGAAGTCACTTCTCAAAAACCTTAAAGTCTTTGATAACCATTGAAGGTTTTCAACCTTCAACCACTAAAACCCTTAAAGTCTTTGAAAACCATTAAAGGCTTCCAACCTTCAACCACTTAATCCCTAAAGTCTCCAATAACCATTAATGGTTAATTCAAACCCTCCCACATGGTTAAAACATTTGTTTTGACTCAACCTCTATCCAACCCAAGGGTCTCATCAGGCCATTAATGCTTTGACCATGATTATCTCTTAATCATTTGCACAAAGGTTTATCCTTGGATTAACTCTTAATCCAGTGGGTAAGCCTAACTTAGACTTGACCCTTAGCCTTTAGATAACCATGAGGTCTTCTCAGGCCTTTAATGCCTCCAACCTCTTCTCTCAACCCAATCCTATGTTGACACTTGTCACCATTTCATTGGTGCCAATTGTGCACATGGATCCCCAACTTTCAAACCTGGCCCTTGATTAAACCTTTCAATCCTGACCATCCATTGCCCTGTTTGTGCTATAAATAGAGCTCTCATTCCTCCATTCTAAACAATCATCTTTCAAATTTGTAGCATCACACTTATCCTCAAATTCTTTCAAGCTTTCATTTCATATATGCTCATCATTTAGCCTCTTTTAGATCATAAATTAGACTAATATGCATGCTTAGATTACTTTCTTTATCATTTTAGTTCAATCATAGACTAAATATAGTATGCTAGGAGAGTATTCATACTAACCTTGTCATCTTATAGTTAGTTTATTGCATTTTGCATCATACATAGCTTACAACACATCTCATACTAAAATCAATCAAAAGCATCTCTCGTTCTCATATTTGCCATCCCTAAACCATTTTGCTCAGTGATCTGAGAGCAAAAATGTTGGTTTGAGGGACATTGTGAGATAGAGAACCATGGGACCCTCCTTGGGAAGCTGAGTAACACTACGTTACTCCATAGCTTGCATCAAGAAGTCCTGTGTGTGTGTGTGGACTAGTATTCTAATAAATTTTCACATATTTAGTTTTATTTGACCACTTTTCCCGCATACATTTCTGACTTCACTAAACTTACATATGCCTGACATACATAAATTTTTATCTTTATGCTAAACCCAGTTATCAGATTCAAGCAGAATTACTGATTACTATCAGAGCAATTCTTAGTACATTTAATCTCCCTCCTTGAGAGAAACCTAAAACATCTCCATGAATTTGCCTTGCAAATCATTCAATTAAATAACCTTCGATTATCTAACCAAACTAGTAAATCAATCATACATACAAGAAGACAACATGAATCTAGGATCAGAATGCTTTGAACTATGCATTAATGTCCATCATTGAATCTACATTAACTCAAAATGATCCTTCAGAACCAGAAAGAAGAAATCCCCAAATATATTTTGCCAGAGCTTTTTTACAAAATCTTGTGATCCCTACAAATGATTTGAAATTGGGAATATGAAGAGGAGGGAAAAATTAGGTTTGCAACCGAAATTGCCAGATGTCTCTTTTTCCAACTGAATTTGAATTCTTCTTCTTTCCCATGGAAACTACTCTCAAAAGATCTGATCTTTGTTGAAACAAACTTCATAACTGCATTCCTCATCTTGAGAGATTTCTGGCGATATATAATACTTCATATTTTGACCAAAAATGGACCTCTGGGCAAATTAATCACTCAACATGTGCACATCATTTAAATTTTTCAATTTTTAATATAGTTTCAACTATATAATAAATCTGCATTTAACTTTGATTTTTGCTTTGATTGTGACCTGACGTCTTGCCACGTGGCGGTCTCTAATTGGTTCGCAAGGTACACTGGGCACCACCTCGGATCACACCTCATCACCGCCATGTGTCTGCTTTGTCACTGCCACTTGGCCGCCACGTGTACACCACCTCATCGCCACCTATGCGCCAGCTGTCTGCCAACTGTGCACCAAATCATCGCCATGTCATTGCCACCAGACAAGACCCGTGAGTTGGACTTCCACCTGGACCTACCACCTGCCTTTCACCATTTCGTGATGGCTAACTTTCATGCATCTTTGGGTCACAAAGTCACGCAAGCCATTGATATTCATCGAACTTGCTTGATCTTTAACTCGCTACATTTTTGCCCTGGGCTTTTCACCATTTTGCAGCCCTTATCTCACATGCATCTCGCCTTCACGAAGTTGCGCGCATCATCAGATCGACTGGAACCTGCATGATCTTTACCTCTTTTCGCTATTTCGCAGGGTTTAACTAGCGAGCATCTTTGGGTCACGAATCAATGCGTTTCGTCGGATCCTCTGAAACCTGCCCACTGGTTAAGCCAACCCTTCTCTACAAAATTTGCCTGCTTGCCTCGGGATCCATGCCTACGTGGGGTCCACCTGTCGCCATCTGTTAGCTCCTCATTTGCCTTGGGATCCGTGCCCATGCGCGTGGGGTCCACTTGGGTGCCCAATGGGCACCGTCTGTCAAAAGCCTTGATGGAGTTGACATTATACTTGGGTAGAGATTTGTATTTAAATATCAAAATGGTCCACTTCCCAGCGAATGTGGGACCAATAGTTTTGCCTAGAACTTCATTTTTGAAGCTTTCTCTGCAACTTTAATGGTGATTTTACCAATGGCTGCCAATGTTATAACCAAATACCTCTATCCGCCTCCATCACATGCTTCATGCAGGGAGGAAGAAATGGCAATGCACATGCCCAAACACATTTGTTGAAAGGTTTCTTTTTAAACTTGTTTGTTCAACACCACATGAAATCCAGGACAGGGAGAGATGACATCATTGCAGAGAGGAGGCCACTAGTTGCACACCTACAAATCGCACTTGCTTGAAACTTATTTTAAACCCCTCTTCCAAAATGATGTCCCATGCTACAACAAAGAGGAAATAGGCTGGGATTTGATTTGTTTATGCTCTGACACGTGAGAGGGAGGAAAACAATACTGCAGCTTCCATTTGCTTGAATGGTTTCAATTGCCGCCAAAGACACGTTGCAATTGCTTGAATGGTTTCTATGGCCTTTCACCAGCCATTACGCTCACCTTAAAATTCTTTTGCAGCTCCTTCTCCAATCCTCACATGGACTGCTAGGAGGATGATTTAGGAGGGCAGGTTAGGGAGGAGCTACTGCTAGAGCACTTCAAACACCACGCTGCATATTGTTCCTTATCCACCACGCAGGGGATTCAACGACCACCACCTGCCAAAAATCTTGTTCGAAGTTTATGCAATCTTAATCACATGACATCTCCTCCTCTGAAGCTCACGCATCATGCTATTTCTCAATTGCTCCATGTTGTGTATTGTCAAAGCAATTCTTGGCTTCTTAACAGAAAGGTTGTGGTATATGTCCCAATAAAGTAGAGATAATCCACTAGTCTACCATTCATGAATATGGATGATGTTCGGCTGAGGGTTGATCGCCTGCATCAACTCCAGGCATGCTCGACTGAAAAATAAATAAGCCTCTAGTTCATCATAGGGACCCCCATATACACGTTGCCCTTTGAAAAAGTGATTGGTTGGTTCAATAAGTATGAATTGTATTCCAGAAACTCCACTTTCTATCCTCTGTGTCACTCTACATGATGGTGTGAAATAAAAAGAAGAGGTTACCTCAATTATGCAAATTATGGTAATTAGGCATACATAAAATTCCCAATTTTCTCATCAAAGGCATACCATCATCGTCTTCTCTTCATAATGATTAGACTAACAAACGTATAATCTGCAACTTTCTCTACCATCATCATTTGTCAAAAGGGAGATTGCATACCATGAAGTAAGAACAGTTCGCCACAAGAATTAATGCATAAGCATGAGCCAGGTCGGGCCCCAAAGTGGGTCCGACTAAAAAAAAAAATTTCGTTTTTGTGCAACTGACCTTTGAAATGCTTCAAGAACCTCACACACACCTCTGGAAATGATCGGCATCATTTTCAGATCACCAGACTGATTTTTGCAACCTTCAGGCAATTATGCCACATTTTCATATTTAATCGCAAACACGTAATTTTCATAGTGGTCAAAACACCTTTCTGGACCTCGCCATCTTACAAGCATGTACTCTGATATACAAGCATGAATTCTACCAAATGGTTTCTCAAG